>NC_092032.1:1970000-2270000 GCF_042242105.1 Pempheris klunzingeri
GATTTTCTGAAATAATTTCTAATTTCTTTGCCCTCCTGTGCATTTAGAGATGTTTCTGTTGGAGCGGCATGTGTGCCTGCTAAGCCCCACTGACCTGTGTTACATCCCTGTGGGTCTAGGGTTAACGGAAGAACATAAGAGTCGGTGTCAGGCGTAGAGTCGCATTATTGTTACAAGTGGTCCAATGAATGAAGCAAAACAAGCGAAACAAAGGCACCAAACCACAACAGCCGAATAAGTCGGGGAGGAGGTCAGTGGGTGGCGCCAAAATCACAAACAAATAACAGCAAACCCACTACAACTATTTACAACAAATAACTATCGATCACAGCTGTCTAGCTGGAAAAAAACACCGCACATGAAGATGAAACAACATTTATAATTTGCTCTGATATGAAGTTATTATTGAAACAGACTAGAGACAGTCACCCAGCTATGTGAGGGTGCTCAGTGGTGTGTGAACAAAAGAAACCTAAATCTAGTGCCCCTATAAGTTAATCAATGTGCTTACAAAGAAAAGCGCATGATAACAATGAGAGAGGCACAGCGTTCAAATCAAATTACAGCTGTGTGCTCCACACGCCTCTTGACACAGACACTTGACAGAGTTGATGGAGCTGGTTTTGGAAGTGGTGAAATGGCTGCCGGTGGCAACGAACGAGGGGAGGGCTCACCAATCACAGCAGGGAAGGTTGGACCGACCCAGGAGATGAAGGACTGCGAGGAGCCGCTGAGGACACACAAGACCTGGACCACACAGCCAGCCCACAACTGCTCACAACACTTCACAGTACTGTTCTGCACATGCCTGTTCACCGATACTTTCCTCTGTATGACCTAACGACTAAAACACACTGGTAGCATCTGTGTAGCGTTCCAGCTGCTACACGGTGCCGGACCTGATCGCGTCCAATCTTGTTAAACCCTCAAATCCCACCAAAAGTGCAGTGGCGCATTTCAGAGGTGTCCCAGAAGAAACTTGGCGCTCCGCTAAAGATACGCACTAGGTCTATCTTTGACAGAAGACATGGCCCAACCACGTTAAGCAGCACAGACAAACAGCAAGTCAGAGAAACAAATGACTATCAAAATTTCAAAATAAAACACAGCAGACTTTCAAATTAAGTATACACCTACAAGAAACACATTTAAAACTAACATAAGAAACATAGCCCGTTTCCTCAGCAAAAAAATCTGGGGAAAATGACCAAAATCTGAGATATCAGCATAACTAAACGCTCCTCGTCTGAAATGTTTCTGAAATGCTCCCAGTGACATTTAAAGCACAGAGAAAAACTGTCCTGCAGGCGGAACACGACGCAGACGTGCCCTGTGGGTTTATGGGATTATGATTATTAATGTTAAATGGAACATGATGCTGTGATGTTATCACACCAAACGGACACCGGGACTTTAATAAGGGAGCCGCTGAAAATGAGACGTTGCTTTTTTTAAACATATAAACCAAAATGCTCACATTCTTTTAAAAATGTTTGTACAAATGATGTTCGTGTTTATTTGCTGCGTGAGTGGGGAGGTGAGGTCCCATCACAGGTGGTCACTCGAGACGTGTGCGGAGACGCATTTTAATGCCAGGTGTAAACTGACCGTCCACTTGTGATCTGACTGCCTAAGACGCATGTTAATGCAAAGTATCTGGCAGGGCCAGAGCGCTTTGTACGCTCCCTCCTCAGGCAAGGTTGTCTGTGATTGGCCCTGAGTGGATTAAAAGGCTGGAGGTGACAGAGATGTGTTCTTTGTGAATAGTTGCAGTACTCCAGACACCTGATACCACCTGATAAAGCTGTCTCTGACAAGGATAGAGGGAGGACGAGATGAAGTCAAAAGCAGGAGATGGAGGGATAGAGAGAGTCACAACAGGGAAAACAGACAGGGAAGGAAAGACGAGTGCAGTGGAGCTGAGAGGGGATTAAGATGTTGAAGTGAGACGAGGGAGAGGGAAGGTGATGTCAGAGAGGGGGAGAAAGCTGGAGATATGAAAGAGGGAGAGATAAACATGTGAATAAGGCTGACCAAAGATGGAGGCAGAGATCTGAAGATGAGAAGGCAAATACAGGTGAAAGAATGTGCAAACCAGTGTAGTGACTGAGGTGGATTAGAGCAGGAGAACATTTCACACTGCAGACATTTGACTGATACAGCTTTTCAAACCCAACACAGGTTCTTTCTGTCTGTCTGTCATTTTTCTTTCACCTAATTTGTAGAATAATAATAGTAATAGTAATAATAGAAAATGGTCAGCAGTGACAAATTTGGCCAGTTTTGGCCTACTTTTACACTACTTTTGGCAGCTACTCTAGCTGTGAGCTCAACTATTTCGGTTTTAAGCTTGAAAGTAAACTTTTAAATGCAGTGAGTCAGTGCTTTTTAATTGATGTTTCAGCTGTTTTCATTTGTTTTACATCTCAAGAGACTCCTCAACTACCCTTTCAGTGCTTCTACTTTCAACTTATTCCATCTATTACAGTTCAACCCAGTATAATGGAAGTTGGTGAAATACTCACAAACTATTAATCTATAAATCCGTGACTGTTGACACAAATGTGTCCACAGTGTCTTTTTTCCTGTCAGTAGGACTTGTGTAGGACCTGGGAGCACAGAAGTTTTTATACTAAAACAGAAGTTTTTAACTAAAACACTACATTACTCAACATTTAACTTTTACATTTAAGAGATTTTATCCTTGTTTTCCTCTCTATTTTATCAGTGCATATCAGTCCACTGCCGGTCAAAAATGTGTGTTTGATAAGTCAATAATACCAGCAGTTTGTGCTATGACCATCAGTTTTAATTCATTTCTCCTTCCATCCTGAATAGTAATGTTTTCTGTCACTGTTCTATGGAGGCGAAGACGCTTTGCTTTTCCTCCCTGTCACCACTTCCTGTTAAACATCTCCAAACATAAAGACACAGCAGTGTCCTTGACAGCTCAACGATATGGCGGACTATCATTAAAGCCATCAGTCTGAATTATTTCCTCCTTGATTCTAAAAACAATCAAGTTTTTTATCTGTTTTTCATGGTGAAAGAGGCGTCATTATCATCGACCGTTTGTATGGAGATGAACACAGTCCACTTTGCATTACGTTACAAAACTTTTATTACTACTATGATACTATTATAACCATAGATCATCAAGATGCAGTGTTGTTACTGATTAATAACAATTACTAATACTGTACTAGATATATTGTATTTGATATAGATATTTCTTTTTACAACCCTACTTTGCAAACTGTAATAACTGCCATTCCAAAACCTTATTTTCTAGAATACTTTCTAGAATAATATCTGACATAAACCAACAAATTTAGTTTTTCTTAACATAGATCATCTAGATGCGGTGTAATTACTATTTTTGTTACATTAGATATGTGATATATTCAGTATATGTATCTTTTTATGACCCTGTTTGCAACCCTAAACTGAGAACTACAACTGCGATGCTGATTTGTGTCAAATTACATGGTGCAGTTCTAGGGAACTGTAGTTTTTGATTAGAGCTGTCTATAACAGTCAGTCCCATGTGTGTAGCCCCTTATGATGCTGATTTACAAGCCTTCAAACATGCTCTGAAGTCAAGGTTCAAAGGTCAGTATTACACAGCAGTATTTGCTTTAGCTCTATGACAAAGTTTTAACGTTGTTAATTTCATGGACACAAGGCATCCCACGTCTAATTTCAAAGAGCACTTTGAGGGCACACTTTATAGAGTGAAATAAACAAAGTAGCCCAATATTAAAAGTAAAACGTACATTTCAGTGGGAATAGTGGGCTAATAGTTATGAAATCAAAAATTTGAAATGAAATATGGACTGTAGTATGGATAAATACATGAGGTGTGTGTGAGTGTGTGTAATTAAATTGCGTAGTTGGATGCAATCTACAGTTTAAAGTCCAGTTTGATGAAATATATGAAAGTGCTGAAGTGCAAGGATTAAAAGAGGGATGTGAAGTGTAAAATCCATCTTGATAACGCCATCTTCATCCCATTTCTATGGCCATTGTACAAAATCTGATGAGCAGGTTACATCTAATGTGATCACCTGTTCAACACACACACACACACACACACACACACACACACACACACACACACACACACACAGAGTGCTTTATTGTTTTAAGGAAGTTAATCTCATTTTAGATATCTTCATAAATCCTGTAAAATTAAATGAGCAACTTCACATTTTACAATCACAGGTTATAAAAAGCCTTTTCTCAAAAGATACAGGGGCGTTAGGATCGAGCTTACGGCTGAGCAGCGGCAATTCTAAATGGAATTTGGAGAGCCCAAAACAAAAGTCGAATGTGGCCACAACACGATGTACTTTTTGTTACAATACAACAATCGAATATATTAAATATCTAGTACAGTCAAATTAGTAAAAACATTGCATTGCAATTAAACATGTTGGTTTATGTCAGATATTTAAACTCTTTTGAAGAAAGTTAGGTTTTGGAATAGCGGTTCATACAGTTTACAAAGTAGGGTTGTAAAAAGGTAAATCTATCGAATATATTTTTTTATATATATAAAAACAAATATAAAATGAGGAGCCTCTGTGCTCCCAGGTCCTACACAAGTCCTACTGACGGGACAAAAGACGTGACATAGACATGAAAATATAATCCCATAGAATACACTGGTTTGAAATTTGGGCTCAGGGACACAAAAAAGTGAGAAATTCGAGTCTGCGATCACGGATTCACAGAGTAAAACAACAACCCATTACAGCGCCTCACCTTCAACTGATTTTAGTGCTTCAAATAAAACTGAAGCTCTCATACAAAATTTCAAATGCAAAGACTTTTAGACATTTTAACCTTTTAAAAGTGTTTGCATCTGCTGGTTTCAAGGACAAAAGGCAAGGACACTTACTTTCTCCAAAAAATGTTTAGCTTTTACAATGCCTTTTTGCCTTGTTTTATTAAGTCATCAATGGTTTGTGAGGACTTTTTAGCTTGTTGGCCACTTTAACAGGAATGCCATCATATTTATATCAGCAATTCTTTTTGGTGGGTACACTGTTATCATAACTGATATAACTGATGGCCAGAACTATGACAACTCAAATTGTTGTATTTAAACAGTAGCTTTTACCCTTTTTTGACCTCCAAGCTTCTGCCACATGGGAGTAAACTCAAAGTGAAAAAAAGGAAAAGAAAGACAGCTGCATATCTCCTCTCTAAGGATTGTCTCATCTGCTAAGTGCTGAGGTGAAATATGTGGAGAAACTTCCATGCTGACACACTATTCATCTTCCCTGTATTTGATTCACATTATTTAAGCCCGGCCAAGGAGGGAATGATCTCTCTTTCAAACACACACATACAGGTGCACACACACACACACTCATACTGCAATCATTTCTTCCTTCCCTCTTCCTCTCCTGCCTCCTTCTCTCTCTCTGTCTCTGTCTACCTGCATGTTGTTTGTTCAGTAAAGGACGTGAGTTAGATATCAGGAAACTAAATGAGTGTCGACAATGTCTGACTGTGATCAATGAAGGCAGAGCCTGGCAGCCTGAGCAGGTTACATCTAATGTGATCAACTGTTCAACACACACACACACACACACACACACACACACACACACACACACACACACACACACTGTCACTGTGGTTAAAGGTAATGTGATGAAGTAGTCTGGCTGGCTGGCTGATAGAAGAGGAGTCTTTAATTCATCTCAGACAGTGATGCTTAGAGCACAAGGCAAATTGAGACTGCAGCTTAAAGTCTGAGCTCTGCTACAGTCAGGGAAGGAGTACTGTAATGCTATGTTCACTGGGCTGAGGGCTAATACAGCTTATTCAGACTGCAGACGTTTGACTGAAACAAAAGAAAAAAAGAGTTCTCTGATCACTGCTGTAATTCAGTGTAATATCTGGAATGAACTTCTAGGATAATCCTGGTTTATTACGTCTTGAGACCTAGTTTTGCAGTTTTGGCTGTATTGTTGACAATATTTTTTACTTTTATCGTTATTATTTTTGATTTTACTTTTATAGATACAAGCTTCATGAATATCATCCAGAGAGTCAATCGCTGACCTGCAGCCATTCAGAAATATATATGAAACTGATTTGTGTACGTTTGAGGTCTCATATTGAGAAGGTGTTTGTTCAGTTTCTTCTAAACCCTTTGATGCACAACATGGGTCCAAAGTGACCGAACTGAGTTTTTATGTGCTATATCTTTGCAATAAATTAATTTCATAATTCCGTATTACTCCTCAATTAACTTGTTTTTGATCATAATACATCCGTCTTTTATTTTTTCCTTTCTTACTTTTTGAGTAAAAACACTTTTTGTATCACTACCCTTCTAATGCACAACATGGGTCAAAAATGACCCATACCCATTTACTATGTTATTTTATGTATGGCTCAGTGTTTCTATGCTATATCTTTGAAATAAATGTATTCTATCATTTAGTATTCAAAGGATTCAGTAAATATTTGTATATTTGTTTAGCACAAATCATCATATTCTATTACAAACGCAACACTTTTGTTTTTGCTCCCATTTTTCATGAGCTGAACTCAAAGATCTAAAACATTTTCTATATACAAAAAACAACCATTTCTCTCTAATATTGATCACAAATCTGTGTTAGTGAGCACTTCTCCTTTGCCGAGATAATCCATCCCACCTCACAGGTGTGGCATATTAAGATGTTGATTAGACAGCATGATTATTGTACAGGTGAGCCTTAGGCTGGCCACAATAAAAGGCCACTCTGAAATGTTCAGTTTTATCACACAGCACAATGCCACAGACGTCGCAAGTTTTGATTGAACATGCAATTGGCATGCTGACTGCAGGAATGTCCACCAGAACTGTTGCCCGTGAATGTTCATTTCAATTTGGCAGTACATACAACTGGCCTCACAACCACAGACTACGTGTAACCACACCAGCCAAGGACCTCCACATCCAACATGTTCACCTCCAAGATCGTCTGAGACCAGCCACCCGGACAGCTGCTGCAACAATTGGTTTGCATAACCCAAGAATTTCTGCACAAACTGTCAGAAACCGTCTCAGGGAAGCTCATCTGCATGCTCTTCGTCCTCATCGGGGTCTCGATCTAACTGCAGTTCGCCGTCGTAACCGACTTGAGTGGGTAAATGCTCACATTCGATGGCATCTGGCACGTTGGAGAGGTGTTCTCTTCATGGATGAATCCCGGTTTTCACTGTTCAGGGAAGATGTCAGACAGCTTGTGTGGCGTCGTGTGGGTGAGCGGTTTGCCGATGTCAACGTTGTGGATCGAGTGGCGGTGGGGTTATGGTATAGGCAGGTGTATGTTATGGACAACGAACAGAGGGGCATTTTATTGATGGCATTTTGAATGCACAGAGATATTGTGACGAGATCCTGAGGCCCATTGTTGTGCCATTCATCCACGACCATCACCTCATGTTGCAGCATGATAATGTACGGCCCCATGTTGCAAGGATCTGTACACAATTCCTGGAGGCTGAAAACATCCCAGTTCTTGCGTGAGGCAAATGGTGGTCACACCAGATACTGACTGGTTTTCTAACCCCCCCAGTCCCCCCCCCAATAAAGCAAAACTGCACATTTCAGAGTGGCCTTCTATTGTGGCCAGTCTAAGGCACACCTGTGTTTGGTCACATTCACCACATCACAATAGTTACACTACAGATACAGTTCAGTTCAATAGCCATCAGTGGTATGTGTGTGTGTCACAAAATTACAAATAAACATGTTTAAAATGTTGAATGTATGATTGCTTGGCCCAAACCACTGCTAAAGTGATTATTTTAAGCATATTGTTATAGTATGATGTCATTTAATTCAAAATCATACTTAGATAAACGGGTCATTTTGGACCCATGTGTGTAAACTTGATGTAAAAATACAAAAACCTATTTTTGTTCATAAAATAAGAAAGGAAAATGGAAATAATAACCTGTATTAATCAAAAACAAGATATTAAAAGAATACTTGGAATATTCAATCATAAAATAAATTGATTTCAAAAGATACAGCAAAGAGACACTCACCCAGCATGAAATCACATGGAAAATGAATGTGGTCTAAGTTTTGACCCATGTTGTGTATTAGAAGGGGTGTGCATATGTTGTGCATCAAAGGGTTAAGGGCATAAATACTACTTGATGTGATGTCTCCAACCACAGCAGGTAAACACTGTTGGTATTGTTAGCATTTGTTGATGGCCCTAGGGAGACAAGGGTGTATCTGTTCTGTGATGTTTCAGCTTAGTGATGGCATGACCTTGCAGGGCATTGTCCTCATCAGCACCTGTGATCTTCATATCTAGCTGCCTAAAAGTAGTTTGTGAGTTATTCATCCATGCAAGGCACAAGTACTCCATGATGCTCCTGACCTGGATTCTGTAGATGTTGGCTCTAGGATCAAGCTTATTGGTAGTGCTCCAAGACTTTGTCTATCACGTTTGCAGATATTAGACAGATGGCTCTTCCACTGAAGTTTTTTTGTCAATGTCCTAGAGCTGAACTTGAACGTGAACTTGATTTTAATGTTCCAAAAGATCAGGGAACAGAGTACAGGACAAGATGGATTCTTCAATCTTGACAGGATAGCTGCCTCACAGTTGCTGCGCTGAAAAGTGACCTTCCAGGCATCATTGCTGAGATCTTGGATTTTGGCAGCCTCAGTAAGAAGAAACATAAGCAATGTGACGCACACAGGATGCAAACAACCCTATAGGCTAGACAACTCAGAGGAAAACAAAGGTGAAGATTATTTTCCCACTTGTGTGAGCACATAACATCCGGTGCAATAAGGGATTGTTACTGATATTTGTGGTGAGGGCACTTTTTGTTTGACCTCAAAATACAGTGGTTGAGATCAGGGTGTCCAAAACGTTTTAACGCTGTTGACTGTTTCATATAGACAATATTGTTGCATACAAAAAGGTCAAATATTTGCATATAGACTGGATATAGGCTGGAGGCAGCTACATTGCTGCATTTACACAGTAGGCAGTCTCTGACCTGTCATGAAGTTGTAGCTCTGTGGGTGTGTTTCCATTTAACGTAGCTGCCACACGACGCTGCAGGATACAGAAAAACTTTGTTTATGGTCTTTTTTTTAACCCAACAACACTGTTGTTGAAACCAGCATTGCAGTCTGCACTGGAATTGATCCTAATTCCTCTTCTGGGGCAGTTTTTGAGTCTGTACGTGTGTAAGGCCCATTGGGCCTTTTATCGCATCTGCAGACTCTCAATATTTTCAGTTTTAATGATATTAGCTACCTAGTTGCAACATTGATGATGAACATACCACAAACAAATTTAGTAGTTATATGGGTGCCAGTGGAGTGATGACCTTGCATACTGTCGATTTTTTGCAAAGCATGTGACGTGCTGTTGTGAGGTTGACAGGAATTGATGAGGAAAATTGCAACAAAGACAGACAGAGTCATGTTCAAGCTAATTATTGCACAAATAGTCTGAAATAGACTATTAACTCACATGATTATTATTCAGTGTTTTGCTTAATTGCATGATTTCCTGTCCATGGCCCAGTGGATGGGAACCACTGGCTAGGATAATCTAGATAACTCTTGGCTTGTTTACAGTTGTTTTTTGCACCTTCTGACTTTATTGTAGTGAAGTTGCCACAATCTCAGATGTGTGTAAGTGCCTAAAGCTGGCTGCAAGATTTTTTGCCAGATTTTACCCACGATTCCCAGTTGGGCAAAGTCTGCACCAGTCTGCACTAGTTGGGGACAGTCGTCATGGCTAGATGGCACAAAAATCTGTTAGTGTGTGAGGGGTGAAGATGCAAATCTGCGTGTGTGTGAAGGGAACAGACCCGACCCGACCTCAGTCGCAGTCAATCAAACATGTTTGAATTTTTTGAGCCAAATCTGGACGCAATCGGGTAGTGTGAACTGGTTACTGACCCAACTGCAAACACGTGTTGCCAACAGCCAATGACAAAGAGAGGGTGGGACACAGGAAATAGCGTCAGAAGGGGAAATAGCGGGAATATCAAAACAACGATGGTGAACAGTGAGTGAGGGAGATTGGTGACAAAGCGAACCTGGGCCACAGAAATGGAGGAGAGATTGATTGAGTTGTGGCAGGAGCACGAGTGCCTATATAACGTTGCAATAGCCGAAGCTCTAAACATAGCAGGTGACTGAATATTAGCAATCGTTGCTACTTCGCTTTTTGTGTGAGTGTGTGTGTGCGCGAGAGAGTGAAATTGAGGCTGACAAGGCAGAATGAAGTTCAGTGGAACGGAGAGACAAACAGAGCCAGTATCTCTAGTCATACTTGCTAAACCTTTAAGAGTGGACTTGAACGTAACTATAATTTCATTATCTAGTGACGAAGGTCAAGAAGAGAACGGCTTCACTTCGGACCCAATATAGCCGACTGCTGAAGTCAAAACCAAGTGGGAGTGGTGAGACGAGCCATGCACCAAAGCAAACCTGTAATTTAGAGTTTTTAAGAAATCATGTGACTCCTGGCCAGACTGAGACCAGCGTAAGTATAAACTGTCATGTAGACTACTCACAGAGAATGTACTTTCTGCACACATTTGCAAGCTACACTCACAGATGTGTAAAACATGACAGGAATCATAAAAGCAAGCTTGTGTTCTTCTTTCATAGTTGGATCCACTGATAAGACAACAATTGGCTGAGACTGAGACTGAGTGATCCAGATGATGACATGTCATCAGAATCATCATTAAATATGTCCATTACACCCGATCCAGTTGGCCTGTCACAACCAAGCACTTCTGAAACCATGAGCACCTCCAAGGTCCTCAAAAAAGAAGCGCAAAAGTGATGACATTGAGTATCAGAAGCTTTTGGTGCTAAAACGAATGTCCAATGTTGTTGTGGCAGCGAAGCCATCTACAGACACATCATTTGGGCAACAAGTGTCAGAGGAATTAAAAAACATAAAAGATGATGTCCTAAAAACTGGGGTGAAGAGAAAAATCATGAACATAATTTATGAGGCCCAGGAGTCTGAGCAGTGCAGCAGTCATTCACCATTTCCCACATACATGCATCCGTCATCATACCCAGCACACTCACTTTATCCACCACCCCCCATCTATGTTTGCACCTCAACCACCTCAACCATCACATACCCCACCACTCCTCCACTCTGCCTCAAACTAGCTTTCTCAGCCTTCTCAGAGTTATACAAGGATGCTGACAGATATGTGAAGTCTTGGTTGTTTTCATATGTTCATATCACTTTGTTTACTGAACAATTGTATTGTTAACTGAGCCGTTTTTGCTGTTGAAATTACCATGGTTACGTTATTATCTGGGCCTGTATTTTGGTGGCTCTTTGTTTATTTTGCCTTTCATTCTGAACACTTACCAGCTCTATGTCGGTGGCGTCAAAAAGCCTATTATGCACTTTCATTTACCACTATTGTGTTGGTTCTCAACTGACCAACTGTGAACATTTTGCTGCCTTTTGATTTGAATAATAAATAATTGAGGCCTGCTGTATCAATTTATTTCTCAATCCTTTATCATGTTAAAAACATGTACTTTAACCTATCTTTAATATTGAATATCACGTGGTGTCCAGCCACAAATATTTCAGATACTCCTAGTACTTTACCTCAATTGGGTTTATTTAAAATGAACTAAATTGCATGCCACGTTGCCTTGGAAATTACACAAATTAAACTATAACTCAAAGCATTACTTTTGGCTTCAAACATATAAATCCTGCCATGGAACAACGCCTTCAGGTGAAACAAAGTAGTTTTTACCATAGTCATAGTCATTTTGGTGACCTTGTCTGGGTGAAGGCTGATGGTTGTGCGGAACACCCTTCACCTGTTGGCTAGGATGCCAAAGGCGTTCTCCACAACTCTGCCTGCCCTTGACAGCCAGTAGTTGAAGACCCCTTTGCTCCTTATGCAGTTGCCTGTGGGAGTAGGGCTTCATCAAGTTGGTGCAGAGTGGATAGGCGTCAGATCCCACAAACATGAAGGGTGCCACAACATCTGATTTTGGCAGTGACTTTGGAGCTGGAACGTGTAGAAGTCCCCGTTCCAAAGCCCTGTAAAAATGAGTGTTCAAAGAGACCTCCGCTGAGTGCCCACGCTGATATACAGGAATCTACAACAACAGTGACAAAGAAAAGCAGTGAAGTTAATGAATTACCTATAACTATAGTACACAATAACACTGTATGCCTTCACAGTTACCTGTTGCCAAGAACCACAGGGTCAAAGACAGCTTCTCTAGTTTTATTGGCGGTTGGCAAACAACAAATTCATGCATTACCGCCACCAACTGATATGTTTGTTTACCTTTTAAACTGTTTAAACTGAGTTTGATGTGTTCAGTTGGCTTTAGTTGGTTTGACAAATCATGTAGTCTGTGATCCCTCATCAGGCGCAGTTGTTAAGCGTGTGATCCCCAGTGTTTCAGTCATCATACAAAAATACAAAAAAAGTTAGCGTGTACTCCTAGACTTTCCAAAATCTGTAAAGACTGGGAAAGTCATGTAATGTGTCCCCAGCTTAAGCCATATAATTCCCTGCCAGCAGCAACAGCTACCCTACACAAATGGTTGCTAGCCTATGTTTAATGTTACACAATGCTAGCCCTCGTAATGGCCTTCTTTTCATTTCTATTCCCCAGCCACTCCAGTCACAATCCATGGCTCCACTCACTTCTCCATCTGCTGTGTCCGCTGCGCCTGTCTTGCTGAAGAATCTCCATGCTCTACCAAACTCTGGAGGCTGAAAAGTTAATAGATACCATCCTCTTTGGCCCAGCACAAACCAATTCATCCAGCACCAGAGAGTCTGCTGTCAATGAGCTCTGTCCTGCGGCTGAGTCTGCTCCACCTCCGACCAATGTCCCTGATGAGTCCTGGGTCCAGCTTGGGGCTAGACCCAAAGTCCCAGTCAACAGACTCTGATTGAACCTCAAACTCCAGAATCATGGAAACAGCTGTTGGGCTTAATGTGCATTTGGACTGCTTTTCTCCAATTGATCTTCCTGAATTGGCTTCAATAATCTCCTCATCCAAACCGTCAACATGTCTCCTAGACCACATTCCTACTGGGCTACTTACTGGATATGATCAATCAGTCTTTACTAGCAGGCTACGTACCACAGTCCTTCAAAGTAGCAGTAATTAAACCTCTCCTGAAAAAGCCTACTCTAGATTCAGGTGTATTAGCCAACTATAGACCTTTATCCAACCTTCCCTTTCTCTCAAAGATCCTTGAGAAAGTAGTAGCCAACCAGCTGTGTAATTTTCTAAAGTTCCACAAGGTTCAGTGCAAGGACTGAGACTATTTACCTTATATATGCTTCCTCTGGGAAATATTATCAGGAAGCTCTCCATTCATTTCCACTGTTATGCAGATGATACCCAATTATATTTATCAATAAAGCCAGATGAATCCAATCAGTTGACTAAACTTCAAGTCTGCCTTAAGGACATAAAGTCCTGGATGAGCAGCAATTTTCTGCTGATAAACTCAGATATAACTGAAGTTATTGTGCTTGGCCCCAGACACCTTATAGCACTTTCACACTGGCAGGACTCCGTGCCGGTTCCGGTTCCCAAACCTAAGTTTGAACCGGTCGGCATGCTCAAACCGAAAAAAAATTGGTTTGGAACCTGAAAAGTTGGTTCTTATCTGGAACCAAAAAATAGTTGGTTCTTCCTCGCGGACCGTGACATCATCAGTGGGCGTGTCAACGAAAGCTTGCCGATAGTCCATGCGCTTCGCCATTTTGCCTGAGTAACGTCCTCTCACTTTGGTTCAGCTTAAACTGGTGTGAACGCGGGCTCATTTGCCAGACAGTACCAAGGTTCTGAGACTCCAGAACAGAGCCGGAGCCAGAACCAGAACTGTGTCTGACAACACTTTTCTAACAACATAATTACTCTGGATGGCATTATTCTGGCCTCCAGCTCAACTGTGAGGAATCTGGGAGTTATCTTTGATCAAGATTTGTCCTTTTTCCATCTATGTAATATTGCTAAAATCAGGCCCATCTTGTCTATAGATGATGCAGAAAAATTAGTCCATGCATTTGTCACTTCTAGGTTGGACTATTGCAACTCGCTATTATCATGCTGGTCCAAAACGCCGCTGCTCGTGTACTGACGAGAACTAAGAGACAAGGCTTCTCTTCATTGGCTAGAGTTTAAAATCCTTCTCCTTACCTACAAAGTTCTAAAGGGTCAGGCTCCATCATATCTTAAAGAACTCATAGTACCGTACTACCCCACTAGAGCACTGCGCTCCCAGAATGCAGGCCTACTGGTGGTTCCCAAAGTCTCCAAAAGTAGAGCAGGAGGCAGAGCTTTCAGCTATCAGGCTCCTCTCCTGTGGAACCTCCTTCCAGTCTGGGTTCAGGGGGCAGATACCCTCACATTCCTATTGCCAGTACTATAGTTGCTCTTAGTATATTGGTTGCTGTTTGTTTTGTCTCTCTATGTCTGTCTGTCTGTCTGTCCAACCTCCACCCAACACAGAAAAAAAAATACTATTGCTTGCTTACAAAGCATGAAATGGTCTTGGGCCCATCATTGACTTACTTATAAGGTCTGAGGCATCCAGACGCCTCAGGTCATCTGGTGCAGGTCTACTCAGCGTTCCCAGAATCAGAACCAAGCAAGGTAAAGCAGCTTTTAGTGTCTATGCTCCCCACCTATGGAACAAGCTTCCTGAACACCTAAGGTCTGCTAAAACTGTCAACACATTTAAATCAGGCCTTAAAACATTACTGTTTACTGTTTTAATGTTTAAATGTTTCTTTGTGTTGTTTTTATTGTGTTTTATGTCACTATAAAGCACTATACAGCAATTGCATTGTGTCTGAATGATGCTATATAAATAAAATGGCCTTACCTTGCGTTACTAAATGGCTGTACTCCGGCCTGTTTACTAGTTTTGAGCCAAACATATCTCTGAGGTTATTCGGCTCTAGCCTCTCTTGTTGTTCCAAGAATTAAATCAAAATCTGGTCAAGCTTCTTTGAGTTATTTTGTTACCACCCTCTGAAAAAACCCACCAAATGACCTCAGATGTGCCTCCATACAAAAATGTCCTTCACATCATGGCCTTTGCGTAAACTCCCATGCAGAGCATTGTGATGAGTAAGTGTATTTATGGACACATTTTATGTATTTGGTATTTTTATATATTTGTGCTGATGCTGTTTTTAAAGTATTGAGCACTTGTGTATGAAATGTGGTGTACAAATAAAGTTGAAGTCCTTAATCCAAGGATATACACCCCCTTCTCAATTTCATTAATACCAGCCAGGAAGAAACACCATCCATGACTCCTGAACTGATAACTGACTATTCTGAATGTGACTGCATATCTTGAGAGATAGTACAGCCAATTAAAACCCTGATTGATGCATACTTGCATCAGTCATGTATTGGACAAACACAATGAGGATGCCCTCTGAAAGACAGACCTTTACCTTTACCTCACGTCTAGGCGTCCAAATACAACCAAATGTATGTGATGATGAAAGAACATGATGTGTTGCCTGGGATTGTGCCACGCGGAGGAAAGTTTAAAAAAGTGATGGTCATAATGGGAAACCAATGCCCTCTAGAACTTACAAGTGGCATTACATCAATAATACAACAATAAGACAGAAAGAATAATAGAATATAATATGATAAATATAGTTATTAGAAAGTGGCAGTTTAGCCTTTCCTTTTCTTGTGGCCTGAGAATTTTTAGTGACACACCATAATGCACTATCAATCAATCAATCAATCTTTATTTATATAGCGCCAATTCACAACAGCGTTATCTCAAGACGTTTTACATAAAGAGCAGGTCTAGACCAAACTCTTTAATTAGAGAGAGACTCAACGATTCAGGAATTCAACATTAAGGATTCAAGAATTCCCACATGAGCAAGCATCAGATGTTATATTGAGCAACAGTGGCAGGAAGAACTCCCCTTTAACGGGAAGAAACCTCGAACAGAACCAGGCTCAATGTGGCTATAGCACTAACAATAGGAGTGTGACTAAAAGACACTACCCATAATACCTTGCAAATGGAAAAGAGAATCAGTAGAGGACAGTTATGCACTGTTGCTGTAGATTCACACCATCAGACTGCTGTATATAATGTGTTCTGCTTTGGGCTTCTGAAGATGTGTACAAGTGAAGAGTGGTGTTACACACCATAGGGAGATTATTTTTCCACTTCACCTTGTAGCTGTTTTTTTTTTCGTTTTTTTCTAAGCTGACAATGATTACAAACTGACAGGAGAGGTTATGATGGCAGGGCAAAGTCTTGTCAGGTACAGTCATGGATGTGTGTGCATCTTGAAATGAAATAAGTGTTAAACAATTTTATTGCTGAATAAAAATAAATCATGTGTACATTAAATCAGTATTGGCAGGCTAGGTGGTTTCTGCCCAAATGGGCAACTTTTCTGTTTGATTTTGCTGGTTAAAATGTTTTTGGGTGGCCTGTGACCTCTTATTCTGTAGATACCAGACCTGTGGCACACTTTCATACAACAGAGGAAATGGTAAATGGTCTGTCTTTGTGCCTTTCTAGTAACTACTCAAAGCACTTTTACATGACATCCTCATTCACCCATTTACACATAATTCATTCAGGAGGAATCTAAGGTGGAGGAGCCCAAGAACACCTGCTGACTCATAGGAGCTCGAACTAGCGACCTTCTGATTGATGGACGAGCCACTCTACATGAGCCACAGCTGCCTTCTATTTTTTCTTAAGTACTTCTAAGCAGCTTTGTAGTGTGTGTTTAAACTGTACAAGTGACAACATTAAGTATACTCAAAACAGTCAGGTTGAATTCCCAAAAAATACTTGCTGTTGATGTACACTACTGTCCCATAAGTTTAAGGTTGTTCTGTGTTATATGCAGTGACAGTGAGGCAGTCACAATGGCGTTCTTTTTCTCAGTCACCTTCCAACAATGTTCATGCAAGATGTACAAAAGAAAATAATGTAATGATCTTGAAAGCTCAAAAGTTGAACAGTGTGATGTTACAGCATTGTTTGCCGGACGGTATCAGGTAGAACTGTTTGTGGCTTGGGTGCCTAAGGTCTCTAATGATGCTCTTGAAGTTCTTACACTTTCAACACATTGGTATTCATTTGGAGTGGGGTTTATATATGCCTGATGAATGCAAGCCCAATGTTCACGCTCCTTGGTCACCACAGCTGCCTGCTGCTGTGGTGAAATCAGAGCGGAGTTGGAGGGAAACCAAAACATCAGTTAAAAAAGGCTTAAAAGCTCTATAGAGCTGAGGGGAACTGCAGAGCTGGTGAGAATTCTCTGTGGGATGACAAGTCCCTGTCATATTACATAGTCATTTGATCCATTGTTAAAACATTTTTGATGGTTCATCTTCAATCGAACAACTAACTGCATATACAATGGACAACACTGTCGAACCAACCAATTCTGTCAACAAAGGTCTTCTTATTTTTTCTTTATATTCACAAATCCGCTTGGTATGATTAATTTCATTGTGCTGAGTACAATTCTTATTGGGTAATAGAAGTCAGTGAGCCATCTGTTCTCAGATACTACCATGGCATGCTATTTAGTGGGGAATTGAAAATACATCAGCATGCTGACTATTGTCTCCTTGTAGATGTATTTTTTTTCTTGCAGATCTGTTTTTATTTCTCTAACATCTTATGTTGGGTCTTTGTAGTTTGGAGAATCATAAAATTGTCACATTGCCTTGATCATACAAACCTCACACCCACAAGCATTTTTCAGACTTGAAATGTGCCATTAAGTATGGCAGAGCTCATGCTGAGGCCCAGGCTGTGGACATCATGGCTTAGTTGATTCCATCTGCCATGTCTTTATAAGCTGCAGCCATGTTACACCCACTGTAACATGGCTGCAAGCAAGGAACATGCATTGCATCGCTTAGCCTGTGTGTATGTTACATGCTTGTGTGCTGCTGGGACCAATAATTGAACTTCTTTGTTGGAAGTTAAAAATCAAGCTTGAAAGTGTTTAAGTTCACCTCTTTAGTGGTTTGTGCCAAGGGAGTAGTCAGTTTTGAAATCATTATGCAAATTGAGTCACATCCTGTGAATAAACGCCCTTGTTTTCTTTTTCTCCTTCAATGATTTAATATTTTGGCATTACTGCCTTCACCTGTTTGCATCATGAAATCCCTCGAGACGGGATCATTAGCAGCAAAACCAAAGACTCCTTGATTTAATGAGATAATTTAATTACTGGATAAAAGAATTTGCTTGATCAAATGAGAATGCCTTCAGTTTCTGTGGGGGCTAAAAAGCCAGTTTGCAGTCTGTTTTTTTTTTTATACATTTTTATACCTTGACAAAAGACAATGCCTTGTTTTTGCATGTGATCAGATCAAAACCATTTGTTGGAGAAGATATCCAACCCACGCATGTGATCCTGTAGCTTTATAGCAAAAGTAATCATTAAATGCTGTCAGTTGAACAATTAACTATCTTGATAACTATAAAAGCTGGGAAACTAAAGATATTCAGGATGTACAAGACCCAGGTAGAGTTTCTCCAAAAAAAAAAAAAATTCAAGCTTTTGATTTCTGAAACGGGACTGTTTCGGACCCAAATGCAGCACATAGTATGTCTAAAAACCTTCCTTTGTGATAAGGCTGGCTCAGGCCTTGGACCAGCCCCTAGTTATACTGCTATAGGCCTAGACTGCTGGGGGACTCCCATGATGCACTGGGCTCCTCTCTCCTCCTCTTCCTCTCGATCATGTCCGCTTAATGTCTGTTACTAACTTGGTGTCTTTCCCGGAGCCTTTCTGTGCTTTTCTCATCTCTCAGGTTCATGTGGATCCTGGTCCAGGTTCTCCTGCTGTGGTTCTCTGGTTTCTGTGGATCCTGGTCCTGGTTCTCCTGCTGTGGTTCTCAGGTTCCTGTGGATCCTGGTCCTGGTTCTCCTGCTGTGGTTCTCTCGTTCCTGTGGGTCCTGGTCCTGGTTCTCCTGCTGTGGTTCTCAGGTTCCTGTGGATCCTGGTCCTGGTTCTCCTGCTGTGGTTCTCTGGCTTCATGAATCACTGCTGAGGATCGTCGGCCACTCGTCATGTTTTTCAATATTACCATATTGCTAATTTATTAGTCACATTCCTATTGTTAGTGCTATAACTGCTGTTAGTATGTTGGTTGCTGTTCTCCTGAATTGTTGGGTCTCTCTCTTAATTAAAGAGTTTGGCCTAGACCTGCTCTTTATGGAAAGCGTCTTGAAATAACGCTGTTATGAATTGGAGATTGATTGATTGAGTATGTCAGTGAGAACTCTACACTCTTATTATGCTTGGCAAGCAGGTGAATACAATTCATAACAGCAACCTGGTTCAGTGCCTGGAGGAGGCCCCAGGATTCCAGCTGGTGAAGCTGGATCAGCGAGTAGCAAGGAAGGAGAGCTAACAGTCAGGACAGTTCAGTGGGAGCTGGCGGGACTGTGAGGACTGCAGCAGGAGCAGAGCTCAGTGAAGCAGCAGGTTTTGAACCAGGTGAGCAGGAGGTAGGGACCAGGAGAGACACGAACCAGGAAGGAGCAGGCAGATGGAGAGTCAGAGCCAGGTTGAGGATTTGGAAATCAGCCCCGGGAATCAAAGCAGCCAAAAGCCAGGGAGCCACGAGCAGACAGGATCCAGGAGGGACAGAGACAAAACTCATGATCTGGGACAGAAAGCTGAGGTGATATTCCTTCTGATACCAAGGCTCCGAACCATGCTTCCAACTTGACGGGGTATTTTTCTTAAGCACTGTGCCGGCGCTTGCTTCAAATCTGGAAAAATCACGTGACTGATGATGTTCAGAATGAATCAGCTGAGCGGTTTGGTTCGATAGGCGGAGCTTTGAAACATTGGCGTGATACAAATGTATTTAAGATGGATGAAACAGCGCTCCTGTCAATACTTTTTGGATTGCCTCGGTATGGAGCCATCAACAGCCTACTACATTTCGATGGAAAGCTAAATTAATCTAATTATTATTCTGATTACTATTTTAGGGGCCAGGAAGCAACAGCTTGATGAGCTACTTGTGGATTTCATAGTGAAAGACTCTCAGCCTTTCACTGTCGTGTCTGATCCTGGTTTCCGTGCATTGGTGGCTAAACTGGATCCTACATACATTCTCCCCTCTAGACAGGCTGTTAAAGCTATGGTGGATAAGGGGTATGTAGAAGAAAAGGAGAAGGCCAAGGCAGCATTGCTATGTGCTGACAGTGTCAGCCTCACGGCAGATATGTGGTCCATAAACATGGATGCATATCTTGCTGTCACATGGCATTATATCAGTGAGGGTAAACTCTCCACCACCCTTTTGGGGGTACGCCCTTTTCCAAAGTGTCACATAGCAGAGACTATTGCTGGAATTGGTCGGGAGCTAATGGAAGAATGGGCAATACAAGACAAAGTGAGATGTTTGGTGACTGATGCAGCATCAGATATGATTGCTACTGCACACTTTCTGCTAGTTAGGCATGCTGTCTGCCTTGTGCATGCAAAAAAAAATCCATGTATGCTAATAATCTAATCTAATGAGTGTTCAGGAGCAGGTGAGTAGAACAGGTGATGGGAGTTGGCTGATTGGTGGGAGTGGCCGGCAGGTGAGTGGAAAACTACTGATGGTCCTGATTAACCAGGAGACTGACTGTGACAGATTTCACCTTTAAAGCATAGTTAGACATTTTGGGGAAATACTGTGAGGTACACAGCTGCAGCCCCCATACTTCCAAAGCATCCCTCTCAAGGCACCTAAAGCAACATGAACATGCATGGCTTTAAAGCACATGCAGACTGGACGGGTGAACTACGACCACCTTTCCAGCGTCCTTGCAAGGATATGAATCCATTTATCAATGCTTATTGAAAATGTACATAAAATGGTTCATGAACAAGTTAAGGGTCACCTGTCCTAAACCTTTCCAATATCCTCTGAGAAGAATTTAGAATTGAACATCCTGTATGAACTAGCAAGAATAATTATACTCTGGCCGTGGTCTGTCTTGAAACAACTGCTTAACTGTGATCACTAAATCCAACTAGTACTGATACAGCCCCCCTGCATTTACAGGAATATTGATATATGAGAGATTATATATTTGGGGTGGCTGTGGCTCAGAGGTAGAGTGGGTCGTCCATCAATCGGAAGGTCGCTGGTCCTATCCTATGAGTCAGTGTGTCCTTGGATAAGACACTGAAGCCCAACTTGCTCAGTGTGTGAATGTGTGTGAAAGAAAAGTCTCACCCTGAATGGGTGAATGAGAATGTAATGCTTTGAGTAGTCGAAATGGCTAGAAAGGCGCTATACAAATACAGACCATTACTATGTGCAGTGTTCACACAGCATCACTAGAAAAGAGAAAGCTGTGCTATGTAAGCATATTATATGTAGTTTGGTATGTGTATTTTCTTTTTTTGCAATTTTTTATCACCTCTGTGTACTCTCTACTTCTCAGTGAAAGCATTTTCATCTTCACTCGTTGTATTTGACATACTCAATGAAATAGCATGAATAATTTACATTCTGGCCTTGGTATATCTTGAATTGGTGAGGAAAGTGTAGCTATAACTGACGGCGATGGTGCCCCATAACCTAAAAAACTGCAATTTCATTGTGCAATCTTGTTTTTTGATAATAAGCACAAAAAAATATATCTTTCATGCTGAAGGTAAATATTAGTATACAATAATAACTTGTTTGAGCACAAACATATTTATACAAAAAACACAAAATTGATGATATTAAAGATAAAAGATAAAGATAATACAAAATTAATATTTTGTGTAATTGTTTTACCCTGTTCTTAGCACATCAACATACAGCCATGAAGAAAACCATTGTCTGTCCACAGGTGTTATTTGGATATACTGTATACTTTAAGAACCCAACCACAGTGAAGATAATATGAGCAAACTCACTTAAACAAGCTCACTACCTGCTCAGTATTTAGTTGTATTGATTTGTTAGAAAGCAAAGTCCCCTGCATTCACCCAACCACTGACTGAAACTCAGAGAAAAAGGTTATTGTCTGTCCACTTGAGTTCACCCTGTGAGTGTGCTCTGTTGACAATAGTAATTGCTCGTATTCACTGACTCATGAAATTTATTTGCCTGCTCTCGAGCCAATGTTTTCTACTTGTGGAATACAACAAAATATCACTGGGTTGTGTGGTGTGGCATCCGTAAGGCATTTTGTTCTGTGAGCTAAAAAAGAAGAGACATGGAGGTCAGAGGTCTTTCCTAACCTTCATTATGAGAAGCATCTGGCACTGCCTCCCATATAGTGAGCGGTGGTCTCAAACAGGGCTACTTCACAGACAGTCTTAATTCTCTTTAGACAAGAGTCGCAATTGTGCTTGCTGTTTCAGAGAGGGATTTCTGACATTCTGACAATGTCAGAAATGCCCTTCAGTATAACACAATATAACTCATCAGTCTCCAAAAAAAGCTAGGCGGACTGAGAAAACTGGCAACTGAGCACATTTTGTTTTAGTAGTTAACAAATAACTAATACTGTTGTTTTTCCTTCCTCATTCATGCATATTCAATTCCATTACATCATAGATGCAATACATTTTCATTGCGTTGATAAAGATAGTCAGTTGCTGTGAAAAATTATTGAAATAGTTATGTTTTATAAAGTTCCATTACAGAGCTAATACCAGACTCAGAAAAACATTCCAGACACTGTTTCATAAGGTATGTTTAAGAAAGTAGACTTGGGTACACTGAAACAGGAGTGGATATCTCACTCACTTACATTTCTTGTTTCCTTGTTTTGCATTTCATGTGTAATTACATAAGAATCCATCCTCCGTCATTCACATCCCAGGCAAGCCAACACTCAAAACTAAAGCAAGATGTCTCTGCCTGTTATCGTCTGTGAAATCAAAGACAGACAGTTCATCTTTATTGTCAGTTCAATTTACTTATAGAGGAGTATTAAATACAACAAAAGGAGATGTTCAATTCTAAATCCTTCTCAGAGGATATTGGAAAGGTTTAGAACAGATGACTAAACTTTCTCATGACGCACTTTATGGACATTTTCAATAAGCATTGATAAATGCATTCATATCCTTGCAAGGATGCCGGAAAGGTCATCCATCAAGCCACTCCAGTCTGCATGTGCTTTGAAGCCACGGTAAAGGGTTATGTTCATGTTGCTTTAGGTGCCTTGAGAAGGATGCTTTGGAGGTATGGGGGCTGCAGCTGTGTACCTCACAGTTTCCACTAAAGAGAGAACTGTGTTATATTCTATTGACAACAAGTCAAACACATACCCTGACATCCTTGGGCTCTGCCAGATCTATTCTGTCTGTAATTTTGATGGACAGAGTATCAAGGCACAGCCAAAGGATGGAGAGAGTCTGGTTTGTTGACCTCAGGACTGGAAGTCTGTTTTCTGCTGATGTTGTAGTTGTGCTGGCCCATGCAAGCACTGAACTCTTTGCAGTTGAGTGTGAAGTGGTGAGGATGGTGGAGAGTGTTATCTAAGGCAATTGTACTCCTCCAACAGGGGTTGGCTTCATGAATCACTGCTGTGGATCATCTGCTGCCACCACTTTTTTACTAATATTAGTCATGCTGTTATTATTCATATTGTCATGCTTTTCACTGTTACCATATTGCTAATTATAAGTCATATTCCTATTGTTAGTACTATAGTTGCTGTTATTATTTTAGTTGCTGTTTGTTTGTGCACCCCCCCTCCTCCCTGTCCAATCTCCACCCAACACAGCCCCCCCGAGCCTGGGTCTGTTCGAGGTTTCTTCCCGTTAAAGGGGACTCCTTTCTGCCACTGTGTCCTAATATAATATCTGATGCTGCTCACGTGGGGATTCTTGAATCCTTAATGTTGAATTCCTGAATCATTGGGTCTCTCTCTTGATTAAAGAGTTTGTTTTAGACCTGCTCTTTATGGAGAGCGTCTTGAGATAACACTGAATTGGTGCTATATAAACAATGATTGATTGATTGAGTGATTGTTCTTCCCTGTCCTCTTACCTGTCCTACCTTCTGATACACTGTGAAAACAGTTGAACACTGAGGCTTTAATAAAAAGCCAGTGAAGGCCTGGAATATTTGCAAACTGTCTAACCATAGTAATAAGACCTGTGTGTATGTGTGAGAGAGATGACAAATGAGAGAGACTGAGAAGCCCTGCAGAAAACACAGGGGACTCTAAAAGCATCAGGCAAGATCTCAGGCAGGGCTGAATCAATGTGTAGTGCCAGTTTTCTGAGACAATAAAACGAGCCTGCTGTCTCAATTGCCTGGGAACTACTTAGAAATTCTCACTTCGATTTATTTGAGGAGATGGGCCACATCAAGGCTAAATGCAGTGAGCCAGGACATCTGCTCTTTATAAGAAAATGAAATGTCCTCACAGACTTTTTTTTCCTTTGGAGCGATGAATAAATCCAGACTAAGACTAATTTAAAGGTTATTACAAACTCTGTATATTGTTACAGTAAGAAATGAACAAGGGTTGGTCAGTAATTCAAAAAGCTGTCAGTATGATAAATAAGACAAAATATATTGTTTTAAGGGAAAAAGAAACAAAACACGGACTTAAATGGGTGATCAAACTGCCTCATTGCTCACTATTGCTCTATCCAACTGTCCACGGTCTGGACTAAATTGGACCCTTGTGGACTTCAGTCATACATACTGTGATGTGTCTAAAGTATTCACCATCATGACATCGAGTCTGCAAGGAGCGAGGGCAACTGGCTGCAGGATGTAAAATGTACAATGGAACGTCCTTGCTATCAATATAACCAATGCAGAGATCCTGACCATGTAATCCATCTCAGCATGCAATGGCTTGGTGGACACTGCTGAGCATGGACCACCAGAAGTGTCCCAGTGAGCTTCGTCTTGGTGAATGGACTCAACACCTTTAGTTCAGTGGGCATCCGGTGAAACAACCCAGTCTCACAGATTTTTGTGAAATAGTCACAAATTGTAATCTATTAATTTGGGTCCGTGTCCAGCATGATTATCCAACTAACCATTTCAATGGCATTATCTTCTCATACGTACTGTAGGTATGAGAAGATAATGCCATTGAAATACATTAGTTTCTGTCAGTAGGACTTCTGCAGGACTTGGGAGCAAAGAAGCTGCATTATCATTTGGCAACAGGCAAACTGTCTGGGGATGAGTGCTGGAGAGTTGTGCATCAAGGAGCAACAATCTGGCAGTGAGTGAGTGAGCGGTGAGGCTTAAATACTGGCTCAATGAGTGCTCAGGGGCAGGTGAGTGGAACAGGTGATGGGAGTTGGCTGATTGTTGGGAGTGGCCGGGTATAGGGGTGTTTGGATTCAGCTTACAGTTGACTGGTGGCAATTTGAAATGGAATGAAGCCAACTAACAGCGAAGGTCCCAAAACAATAGTCAAATGCGCACACAACACGTTGTACTTAGGGGACACAGGTCAGTTCCAACATCAATAACAAACACTTTTTTTGAAAAAAGGCTGACAAGTCAGAATTTGACCGGAAACATAAAACCACAGTCATATTCTACTGATCAATATTGGATGCATTTGAAATAATCAAGAAGCATACAAGCAATATCAAAGACATAATTTTCACAATTTATTTCAGGTCCTCATGATTCTTTGACACAAAAATTTTAAAGGGAGAGTTAGTGCATTTATTGAATTATTTAATAAACCTTCAGTGTCATTGTCTAACATGAGGCCATTACATGTTTTTGTCCTTTGCCTAAAATCGATGATGAATGGAATGATTAAAGCCAGAAACCACCATGTAGCATCACAACCTGTACTCTGTTTTCCAACAGTCTTCTGTTGAGAGTCTCTCAGCAGCTTTTCTCTGTGAATAATTTCCACTGAACTATTTGAACTATTGTGTGTTTCTCTCTTATTAACTGCCACAGTGTGCTGGAGATGAAAATACATCAAATCTCTCCAGTATTTGTCCATCATTCTTTTCTCAAGCCTTTAAACTGTTTTCCAACTTTAACCTATGTGTCCTATCTGTGATGAGCATAACTCCATTCTACAGCTGATTTTTCATGTTGTTTGTAATGAGGGGACTTCTAGAGACAGACAGACAGCTCTGTTTTGCTAACAGGCCCAGCGGTAACAAGCACTATGCTAATCGGAGTCCTAATGAAAGCATATCTCCAGGCTCGATTCGGTTGGAGAATAAATGCCTTCATTTAACTCAGCATGGGGGCTCTGGCACAGGGAAAATGCAGTTTTTAAATACACAAGCAGCAGCAACAAGCTTGGCTTTTCTACAAGGGAAAACAACTTGTTGTGACTGTGAGAAAGTTAAAACAATGTTGTCATCCTGCCTCCTACACAAATAGCGTGCAAATACTTGTTATTCAAAAGCTGGATTTTCCCTGAGAATAAAGGCATCGCCAGGCAGACGTGCACAGGAAACCCTTTAGACAGACAGAACACAGGTGGCTTCCTGTCGCATTTGAAACATGTTGTATTTGATTTTGACGTTTATCCTCTGGTAACAACAGGCTCTCACTCACATCAATGGACATCGTGGAGATGGCTTATCCAGATACATTTGTGCACTTGTGTGATTTTTTTGCGATGATAGGCGCGCCTTATCTTTCGTTCGCCGACACTCACCTCAGTATGTGTGTAGTAAGTGTGTAAAGTATAGAGGAGAGAAAAGCACAAAAAGACAAAGATTCCATCCGTGTGATGCAGATCTTCTCAATCCAGAGAGATAAGCCCAATGAATGGCTTTCACAGTAAGGAGTGCATGATTATGTGTGTGTGTGTGTGTGTGTGTGTGTGTGGGAGTTTGTGTGTGTGTTTGTATGTGTCAGCAGTTAGCTTGGAGTGACTCTCTAGCTCTCCAGATAAGCCTTATTCCATCTGAGTAACCTTTAATTAACTGAAAGGAATAGTTAATGAATGGTAGGAAGAGCACTGATAGTGTGTGTGTGCTTTTGTGTACAATGAGACAGAGGTGTGTTTCATTTCTTAGTCCTTAATTCCATTTGTTTTCTTGATATTACATAGCCATGCGTCCATGCTGAGAACCAGGCATTGTTCTGCTGTATGTATATATTTTCTAAAATCTGTGGTGAATTATTGCTCCCACATGTATGTGAATAAAAGATGCTTGTGTGTTCATGTATGTGTATTCGGTGTGCATACATGAGTGGGGGGGTTGTAAAACTAACAAAATTCCATAAACAGATAAAAGTGAGTAAAAATGTGTTTTCATGGTCCTACTTCCCAATGTTGCTGTCGCTTGGATGGAATCAAATATACATATATGTATATATAACCCTATGTAGATTTTCATGCAGAGGATGTGGGATATATGGATGCTTCGAAACCCAACATCTAGGCTAACCAGGAAACAATTATTTACTCAGCGTTCCAAAATTCAGCCACACCATCACAGCTAGTGATTGATGAGGTCCAACAAACAGTTGTTACGGCAAGGGGGAGCCAGAAAGACAGGTCAGAGGGGGGATAGCATCATCATCCCCTTTCTCCAAGATTTAGTACCAAGCCCCGTTATGCCCCAGTTCATAATGTTTTTGGGGGATGTTTTTCTGGTGTGTTTCCTCCCTGCCTGAGGGTGGTGCTGCCCTGCTTGTCCGGTATCTGAGTTGCAGGTGGTGCCTCCAGATTGGCCGAGGACCTGATGGCGTCCATCTTAAGATGGAGACATCCCCACTTCTTTCTCATTCTCAGCTCTCAATGGGACCCTGACGTATCAACTCTTGAGTTGATGTTTGACCTGCACTTGAGTAGTAAAAGGTGGTTGTAGGGGTGAGAAGCCACTTTCTTTTTTATTCCTTTTCCCCTGTTTTTTCAGTTAGGCAGATAGGTAAGAGGCCTGTATTTTCTTTCATGTTATTTTCTTCAGTAATTTTGTTGATGTGTTTAATAAGATATTTTGTGTTTTGTTTTGGCTGGATCTCACCCTGAAGCTATTCCCTAATAAAACCACCCTGTTTGGACTGCATCTGTTGTGGCACGGGTCATCCTTGGGAGCGGGGAAAGAGGGGAGTTATCTCTCTTGTGTTGCGCCCAGGTTTCTCCTAGTGTAACAAGCCCCAACTCTCTTATGAGCGAGATTCCATTTACGCAAAGGTGACTGACCTGACATTGAAGATCATGGGTAAGCTGGACTCCCAGCGTTCCCGCAGCCGATTACCAAGACTAAGTAACAAAGTACCCTCTGAAAATCTGCTAGAGGATGTAAATGCAGTCCTACTAAAACCATACCTGAGTCCAAGCAGTTGATATACACCACAGCAACAGTAATTCTAGAGGTGCTTGGCTACAAGATGAACAGCATAAGCCACAAAGACCCTACCCCCCATGGAAAAAGAGGCTGGAGGCAAAAATCATGGTGACACAGAGAAAAGTTAGTCTACTCTCAGAGCTACAGAAAGTTGTGGGGAAGAAAGAGGTGCATAGTAACTACAACAATCCATAACTGAAGCGCTGGAGGCTGCCAAGCAAAGGCTCAGAGCCCTGGCTACCCGACTGAAGAGACACACCGGAGAATAAATAGGATCTTCTCCACCGAACCATCCACGGTGTACTCTCAGTGTTCTGGACAGCTACAAATACCTTGGGATCCTTCAGGCCAATGGGGACAATGAGGGGGCCACAAGAAAGTCACCCACTGCCAAATACACACACAGAGTAAGGCAGGTCCTGAAAAGCTGGCTGAATAGGAAGAGCAAGGTGGGAGCCATCAAACGTATGTTGTGTCCTTAAATAACGGGAGAAGCATGAAAGTCAACACGCAGCTCCTGTGTTTACTCGTCTGTATTCAGAGTTTCCCATACAAGTATGAACACACTCAATCCCAGAACCACAGTTACCATGACTAGTGCAAAGGCCAAAGATTTGTCAGCGTCAGAGCCACTGTCTAGGACGAAACAACTAAGATCCAGAAATACATCAGGAAGATGGCCCCTGAGACGAGCTGCTATGTGAATACCTCAGGCAGCAGAAACCTGATAATGCAGAAGAGGAGGATGAACCTTCCTGGAGGTACATCTTCCTACACGGCATGTACCACCGACAGATAGAAGAGGTGGCTGACATCAAGAAAGACAGCACAGAAGCATTAATCATGTCAGCACAAGAGCAGGCATTTACAGTACAAGATCAATAGATCTACCACACCAGGCAGGACCCCCAGACAGGACCCCAGGTGCAGGCTGTGCAAAGATGCTCCTGAAACATTCCAGCACATAATATCAGGGTGTAAGATGCACACAGGAACAGCATACATGTGATGCCATAACCAAGTGGCTAGCATAGTGTCACGGTCAGAATGGAAGACACCTCCCAAAGTGGTTGAGAATGACTGAGAATGTTAATGGCTAACCACCCTGACATCGTGCTGATTACCAAACAACAGAAGAAGGCAGTGGTGATAGGTGTGGCAATCCCGAGTGACAGCAACATCAAGAAGAAGGAACACGAGTAGCTTGAAAAATACCAAGGGCTAAAAGAGGAGCTGGAAAAGATGGGGAGTAAAGGCAACAGTTGTGCCAATGGTGATCAGAGCACTGGGGGGTGTGATCCACAAACTAGGAGAGTGACTGCAGCAGATTCCAGCAGTGAGAAGGGGACTTCATATGACTCTACAGTGTACCTGGGATCATTTTTAAGGAGACATTGATTGAGACTATGTTTCACCCATGAAATGAGCCCTTCACAAGATGGAATAAAAGATGCTATGGGAGAAAATGTAACTGTAATTGTATAATTTCATATGTGCAGCAAGTATATTAATTATATTCAATCTGAACAAATTATACATTTCTTTCTGCTCTCAAACTAATTCTAACAATTTTAGCAATATTAAGCCTTGCTCAGTGCTACACTATCATCTTTGAAGGGTACTGTGTATTTGTTTCTATGCACTGTATTCAGTCCAAGAAAAAACAACTTTTAAGCAAATCTTCAAATCAGTTTTAATCAAATCAAAAGCAAAAAGTTTTTATAATAAAATGCCTGTCTGAAAACATTTTCCATTCTCACACTGCTTTTTGCACTTGTGTAAAAGGCCAAACACGCCAGTGAATGGCATGCTATTCAAAAGGCCTCGCTCTGTGGAAACTTGTTTGCTTTACTTTGAAATAGAACATCAATCATGTGAGGAGTGAAAGGGATTTACACAAGCAAAGTCTTAATCTAATGGTCTGCCGAGCAAGGCGATGAAGAAATCTCAAACCAAATTTGACAAAGCCAATTGTCAAAACATTTCTGTCTCGTAGCGTTGGCTCGGTCCATATCGTAAAACTCAACTGCAAGTCTCCAACAGTGGAGTGAAGCCAGTGTAAATGGGAAGCAGAAGAAAAGCAAAGGAATGGAAGAAAAAAGTATGTAAACTCTTTTAACTATTCAAATTAGACGTTTTTATTGGATCAAAGGCATCCCGTCCTACACAGCGGCACACACACACACACACACTGAGCCTCCAGTTTTGTGTTTACAGCAGGCCTCACAGCAGTTATATGTTAATTCCAAATGAGTAGAGGGGAAGGGAGGAGGAAATAAAGGGAAAGAATTAAGCAAGGCTGGGAGGGAGGAATATCTCAGAAGTGATAAGTACAAATAATTCTCTCCTCTGCAGCACTGCACAGACTGACATTGTCAAACAATTTGTCTGTGCGGCTTTAACAATAAAAGGTGCTTTTATTTTCCAAGCCTCCAAGAAACAGGGGAAGAGGAGAGAAAAGAGAGGTAATGAAGGAAAATAAATTAAAGTTAGACACATAAATAGGGCTGATATCACATATAAGCCACTTTGATTCATTTTGATTTGATTGATTATTTAGCACTGGTTGCCATAACGTAAGAAATCCAAAGGCTAGCTGAGCTATGTGAATCTACATCTTCAACTTTCAGCTCTAGCAGTAAGAAACCTCAATCAAAATTACATTGATATTTGTAAAATTGCAAATTATATATATCTTGGAACATAACATATATATGCAGTACCAGTCAAAAGTTTGGACAAACCATCTATCCATCTAGCTATCTATTCATCTATCCATCTGTCTGTGTTTGTGTATATGTACCTACAGTACTGTGCAAAAGTTTTAGGCAGTTGTGAAGAAAGAATGCTTTCAAAAATATGAAATTTAATTGTTTATTTTTATCAATTTACAAAATTCAAAGTGAGCGAACGGAAAAAAGATCAAATCAATATGTGGTGTGAACACCTTTTGCTTTCAAAACAGCATCAGTCTTCTGTCTCCTCATGTGATCCCAGACAGACTAGATGATGTTGAGATCGGGGCTCTGTGGGGGGCACACCATCACTTCCAGGACTCCTTGTTCTTGTTTACTCTGAAGATAGTTACTAATGACATTGGCTGTATGTTTGGAGTCGTTGTCCTGCTGCAGAATAAATCTGGGGCCAATCAGACGCCTCCCTGATGGTGTTGATGATGGATTAGTATCTGCCTGTATTTCTCAGCACTGAGGACAACATTAACTCTGATCAAATCCCAAACTCCATTTGCAGAAATGTAGCCCCAAAAGTACAAGGAACCTCCACAAGCTTCATTGTTGCCTGCAGGCCCTCATTATTGTTCTGCTCTCAATCAATCAACCAATCAATCAATCTTTATTTATAGAGCGCCAATTCAGAACAGTGTTATCTCAAAACTCTTTCCATAAAGAGCAGGTCTAGACCAAACTCTTTAGTAAGAGATTCAGGAATTCAACATTAAGGATTCAAGAATCCCCACATGAGCAGCATCAGATATTATATTAGGAAACAGTGGCAGGAAGAACTCCCCTTTAACAGGAAGAAACCTCGACCAGACCCAGGCTCGGGGGGGTGGGGGGCTTTTGGTCGAGGTCCATGTTGGGTTGAGGTTGGACAGAGAGAGAGACAAAGCAAACAGCAACCAAAATACTAACAGCAACTATAGTACTGACAATAGGAATGTGACTAATAATTTGCACTGTGGTAATAATGACAATAGTTAATATATGAATAATAATAACAGGACTAATATCAGTAAAAAGTGTCGGTGGCTAATGATCCACAGCAGTGATTCATGAAGCCAGAGAACCACAGCAGGAGAACCAGGACCAGGATCCACAGGAACCTGAGAACCACAGCAGGAGAACCAGGACCAGGATCCACAGGAACCAGAGAACCACAGTAGGAGAACCAGGACCAGGATCCACAGGAACCTGAGAACCACAGTAGGAGAACCAGGACCAGGATCCACATGAACCTGAGAACCACAGTAGGAGAACCAGGACCAGGATCCTCAGGTCCTCTCCAGCCTTCAGCGAACAAACTGCCTTCTGCTGCAGCCAAATATTTTAGATTTTGACTCATCAGTCCAAGCACCAGCTGCCATTTTATTGCACCCCAGTTCCTATGTTTTCATACATAGTTGAGTCGCTTGGCCATGTTTCCATGTCAGAGGTTTGACTTTTTGGCTGCAATTCTTCTATGAAGACCACTTCTCGTATTGTGTACGTGGTCCCACTGGTTTCTGCTGGTTCTGAGCTGATGGGACTGCTGGACATCTTCTGATCTCAAAGGGAAGTAAGGTAATGTGTCTTTCATCTGCTGCACTAAGTTTCCTTGGCCGACCACTGCGTCTGCCGTCCTCAGGTTGCCCGTTTCTTTGTGCTTCTTCAAAAGAACTTGAATGGCACATCTTGAAACCCCAGTTTGCTTTCAGATCTTTGCCTGGCAGAGACCTTGCTGACGCAGTATAACCACCTTGTGTCTTGTCATGGTGTTTGACCTGTGACATCAAACTGCCTTCCACAACCTCACCTTGGTAGCAGAGTTTGGCTGTTCCTCACCCAGTTTGAAGCCTCTACAGCTGTTTCTGCTTGAGTTAATGACTGTGTTTCAATCTACATATGAAACCGATGATCATTAGCACCTGTTTGGTATAATTGGTTAATCACACACCTGACTATGATGCTACAAAATCCCAGACTTTGTGATATTTTTGAAAGCATTCTTACTTCACAGTATTTCTTCACAAATGCCCAAGACTTTTGCACAGAAACAAAACATCCTCAAACATGGGAACAATTATGAGCTAAAATGTTGTCATTTGATTTTCTGAAAATTGCAGCGCTTAAACTGAGATATTGTTTTCATTCATCCTGAAAAATGTCAATTGCTTTTAGCAACCACTATATCCGTCTCCATGTTAACATCCCCAACAAGAAATAAACTAACATGAGGAAGATGTCAGGCTGAATTAGTGAAGTGAAACAAAGTGGCATTTTAGTCTGATTAATAGGCCGAGTTGTTAACTTTGGGAATTAGGGAAGAGAAGATGGGCTGGGTGATTGTTTTTAAGCTACGCTGTTAAAAGTTGTTTTACACTATTCATGAAAAATACAATATGTTATATATGTTTTTTTTATTACTTTCACAGTGTTTTGCAGTTAACTAACTCGTTAAACATTGTATAGCTGTTTTTTTTATATAGTATCTCACTGATTTGATTTATTGCACATTTATTTTAATTTTTATTTGTTTTTACTTTGTATTTTTACATACATCTTAATAAAGCTTTTTTTAAAACTAAAACTAATACTGGTTATACACATAGGAAGAGTCACACTATGTACAATTTAAGGAACATCTGTTAAGATGAAGGCTATGATAGAGTCGACTGGTTTCCAGTCTTCCCCAAATCTCTGTCCAAAGCTGGCTGCAAGCATAGAATGCAAACCATAACAAAATATTTTTTTGTGACAGTGATTTAGCTCTGTGAGGGACAGAGCTACATCATATGTTTTCCAATCATGTAATCACAATGTGAGTGAAAAACAATCCACAGCTTATTATTGCACTTTATTTTAGTGTACCTGCCACCCTCAAGGCATATCAGTGTCACAAATAAAAAAAGAATATAGTAAAACACTGAAAAAACATTTTTTTCAACAAATGGTGTCTGTCAGGATCAGTTCAAATGTATTCAAATGTTTGCATGTTACATCATGACATCGTAACCAAACATAAACCCAATGTTCAGGCTCTAACGAGGCAGATGGGTGAGTGCAGAAGAGCAATTTGGCGATGGCAGGGGAGTGAGTTAGTAAATGACTTATGGCTTAAAGACACCAGTTCTGTCATCTGACTGCCTGTATGAGACAGTGACAGTGTGTGTGTGTGTGTATGTGTGTGTGTGTGTGTGTGTGTGTGTGTGTGATAGAGATGCAGACAGACAGAGAGAGATGAGTTACAAAATAACTTTCATTGCAACCTCTCACATACAAAAGCAATGTGTGTTCTCCTCAATTGCTCTTATCATAATGTGGACCAAGATCATAGAAATCCACTGAAAAATTTTACCAAGCCCTGAACTAACCACGTAGTCAGCTAAAACCCCCCAGGCTGGAACATTTAAACTGTAGTCTCAGAAATAGAACACAAATAACACAGAGAGAATGACATAAAGAAAACAAGGTGTGAGAATCAGAGATGCGTATGATGAGTGAGGGAGTGATTTGGAGAATAAATAATATCAGAGTGAGAAAATGGAGGAGGAATTCAGAGTTTCTTCTCTGTAGGGAAGGGTAAACTCACCATCTTAAATGAAGACCCACTCACAGTCCATGAGACTCTTCAGCAGAGTGGATACATGTGGACTGACTGCTGTTGTCTTCTTGTTCGTGACTTTGCCACTTTTCTTTGATAAGACTTTGCCCCTCCAGCCTTGGTGCCTCTTTTATTTTGGTTATTATTGGTTTATTCCAATGAGGCACCTGAAATTCTGATAGCATTCTTCAGACATAATGTAAAAGTCAAGTTGTCTAACTAACTTAGATTAACAACACAATAAAAGGCAGCAAATACATAGATGTGCGATAGCATGTCACTGAAAAGAAAAATTCAGGTTTTACTGAGTGTCTAACATTATCCTACAACATTCAAGCTCAATGCAAAGACACGAGAAGACGTGAAATCGTGGCAGGCGACGCAAAAGACTTTCCATGTTCCACATTCTTGCCTTTGGTTGTACTTTTCTATTAACACAAGCATTAGCCTCAGTTAGCATAAACAAGTACAGCTTTAATACATCCACAGCCTCTGCTCTGTGGCCATTACTGCACTATCGACATGTCATCAAACAGACTCCTGCAAATGCAGTTAATAAGTTTAAGGGAAAACAACCACACTATATTCAAGAAGGTACTAAGTAACAACAAAAATTTGGAAATAACCTTGCCTTAAATTTTGACTGCACTGCTGAATAACCACCAAATATCCAGCGCGCAAGTCCTTTTGTTACTTTAACTGTTGAAGTGACCTCCATAGACTGTAAAAGGTTTACACCACCAAGACTTACTATGCTTCATGAAATCACTGGCTATACATGTGTCCACACATCAACTTAGATATGCAGAAATTAAAATGAGCTCCTTGTGTCTGATTACTTGACAGTCATCTATGAAACTCTAGCTAGCAGCTAAAACCCTTCAAAAAGGATGTGCACATATTCAATGGGCTAAATCAAACACACTGGAAATATCACTCACAGACTTTGCAACACATTAAGAATCAAATATAATTGTATTTACAGTAATGGCGCTTTTCCATTACACAGTTGTAGCTCTACTCGACTCGGCTCCACTTGGTTTCGGTCGTTTTCCATTACAATTGAGTACCAATGGGTGGGGCCGTCATAGCAAGGCGGCCCGAAACTCCAGTGACGTCATTTGTATGCGACACAAACACAACACAACTAAGGACATGGAGGCGATGGTATACCTGCTGCTTGGTCTGTGGCTTTTTGTCAGACTCAAGGTGCTACGCTCGCAAGGTCGCTGTTGCCAGGGTTTTAAAAATGGCGGGTTTGATTCTTGTGAACGAGCCGCTCTCATGACTCATCCAGTGACATCACTCCCTGGCCAATCAGTGGCCTGCAGTCTGTTGACGTCACATTTTCGGCTCGACTTGGAACCCCGGTCGAGTAGGTAGGCCTACTAAAAAAGTACCCGATACCAGGTACTATCACCTAAAACCCTAAAAACTGAGTGGAGTCGAGTCGAGTTGAGCCGAGTAGGTGATGGTGGAAAAAATTCTCAATAGCAATTTCTGAATGTGACAACAACAGTGCTGGAACTATTATCACTACATTATAGTAGAAAAACCTTGTGAGCCACAGCCACTGGTAAAACTCCTGAAACTCCTCTGAGCTTCAAGACACAACATTTCTGACATATCCTTTGTTTGAAGTTATCTATTGTGTGGAGATGTGGAGACATATGAAGGGGGGGAAGCACAAGCTTTTTAAAGTACAGTATTGTTTGAAATCCAATAGTTATGTTTACAGTGATATATTGAGGGGGACAATTCATGTTTTACCAAGGAAGGGGGGGTGCGGACACCCTGCCATCCCTGTAATTTCTGCCCAGAGTCAGAAGCTTTATTATTGCTGAAGAAAAACAAACATGGCTTTAATGTGCTGTTCACATCCCATCTCCTACTAACCAACTAGTACCCTAGGACACTTCTACCCTAGTTGTCTCTTCATTTTTGTAACAGTCATCCACAGTTTTGAGGGCACTAACAAACATGGGTAGTTTTTGAGAACAATGACAAACAACACATTTGGTCATTGACTTCAGAGGACTTGATGAAAATACTAACATTAATATACCCTGTGCTCTGGTTTAGAGCAGTAACTCAACTGTTTGAGGTGTTTCACATGTATTTAATTGGCACTATTCATGGCCACAGCATAAATGTTGAAGTTGCTCAGGTAACACTATAGTATGTGGCTAATGCCCCCCTATATTTTTCATATGGACTCTCTGTACGTGGTAATATGTAGAAACAGACAGACCTGCCCAGAAATAAACAATAGAAATAGATGGTCTCTAAATTACACTCAATTAACAACCGGTATTTACAGTAAGATTAGAAATGAAAGAAAGAATCAAGAGCCTTGCACAATAATTCATCTTCATCTAATGAAACAGACTTCATTTAGTCTATTTATTCTTTCTTTACACATTTTATTGAACTGAAAAATCTACATCCAATCAGTTATATTATTCTGTAGAGGATTTTACAGTTTGACAACAGCCACTAGCTTGCTCATGTGGGGATTCTTGAAAATTTAATGTTGACTTCCTGAATCGTTGGGTCTCTCTCTAATTAAAGAGTTTGGTCTAGACCTGCTCTTTATGGAAAGAGTCTTGAGATAACACTGTTATGAATTGGTGCTATATAAATAAAGATTGATTGATTGATTGATTGACTAAACTACACATCCTCCCACACACACACACGCACACACACACACAGACACCTACCAAGTGTATCTATCTTTGTGAGGAGTTCCCATTGACACAGTGTTTACTGTAACTAAAGAATACTCAGCTGTCCCTGGCTTGGAAACACTTTAACCTTAAACATCACCAAACAAATATTTTGACGCTTTTAGTTTTCTCAGGATCAACACATAGTGTAGAAAAACTTCAAAATGGCCCCATAAAACACACACAGACAACCACCTCTCAGTCAACAAAATAAAGCCATGTATTCTCTGTTTCCGGGAACTGAGCCGGACTGTTGACCTATAGCCAGAACAGGCCTTGAGGGGAGCTGTGATCGCTTTGCTCTTTGAGGGTTGGTCTCTTGCCTTCATCTTGATTATACAGTAGGAGGCATTTCACTTCAGTGTTATGAGGAAGACATACTGGGGCTTGTCTCTTCTGTGCATCTGAAAGCCTGTTATACAGTTTGGTTGGTTTGAATGACGCTTCACTGTAGCAGAGTGTCTATAAAATGAATCAAAAAGGTCAAATGAAAATGTAATAACTTGCAATATCCTGTGCAATGCACACATGTATACATTTTTATCATTTTTCTCATATTTTTGCATTTGTATTTATTTTTATATTCGTGATTTTACACTACTTATGTTACTGACAGTCTGTTGTCTGCTGTTGACTACTCTGTTGCTGTAACAAGTGAATTTCCCTGGTGTGGGATGAATAAAGTCTCTCTTACCTCTTCGATCGTACAATTAAAGTTAGTATGTAGAGAATGAGAGGTGGAAAACATGAAGGACATTTTACACCGCTATGAGGATGCCTAATATAAAATCGATCAAATAAAGGCAGACAATGAACTGAAAAACTACTGTGTCAAAATACATCGAAAGAATGAAAATTTGATTAAAGTTAGAATTTAAAAAGTGATAACTGAAGCTCGTTCCCATGATGGCAGATTAGGGCCATTGTAGGTAAAAAAAAAGACCTGGAGGAGGTAATATTCTGAAAAAATCAAAGTTAAAAGTCAAAAATTCAGATATAGACACTTCACTTTGGATCAACACAGCACACTGCAGATGCTGCCACAGTGGATGACCTCTTCAAAGAAATTACTTCTACTTTTAACCCAAGTTTTTTTTCTCGTACACTTGTAACTTTGATTTCAGAAAATATTAACATTTTTTTCTAGGAATATTACCACCCTTGCCTGGCACCATTTTTTTCAGGGTATTATTATGTCATTTTTTTTTTTAACTTTATTTTTTCTATCAACAAGAAAACATATTTTGATTTGAATAAACAAGTTTCATGATGTAAGAAGATGAGTAAATCATTTTTTCATGGTAACAAGGAACTGAATACTGTCGTGATGACAGCAATACACTACCATTTAACAAAGTGTTATCGTATCACGGCATTACAGCATGCTGTACTGAATGAGAGTTTGGAAAATCCACTTATATTAGTTTGACAAAACAATGCAGACACATTGTCCATTCAGTAGGTTTTTCCAGAGCACATGGTCTTCATGAACAGAGAATCCTCAGTTGTTTTACAACTTTACAATCCAATATGGATGAAGAAGCCCTAAACACACTGTGGATGGAATCATTAATGCTAGCAAGTTCAGCAACAAATTAATCTCCATGACGGCCAAGTAAACTCTTGCTTTTCATGAATACTGTGCGAAACTGCTGAGGACTCCAGGACAAGCTTGTTCATGGACCCTGCATTCAGAGGTGTTAAAGGTTCAGCTTTATAACTTTTAGAATAGATTTTTGTCATATTTGCTGAAACTGTCACTATATCCTGAGAGTAGTACATGAGGCAGGTCATCTGTGAAAAATTAGACTCCTTTAGCTCGTCTCAGTGCTCCTAATAGCATTCGCAAGAAGCCACCACGCCTGAGCAGAAACAACCAGTCAGAGCCAGGAGGAGGCTCTACCACCTGCATATTCTCACTCAGTCAAGGAGGAGCTTTGCCAACACTATGGCATGTTTATTGCAGCTATGTGGAGTATTGTACATTTTTTGTTCTTGCTCTGGGGACTCCGCACCTGTCAACAGGAGATTCTGCTCCTCTGCCCTCTCTGCTCTTTGTCGTAGAGCTGATCAGGGGAGCGTGCATTACAACCTCCTCTACAGGGAGTGGCTTTGGAAGCAGAAATAAAGAGGTGAACAGGGAGGGGGAGGGACGGGAAGGACTCTTTCAAAGAAATGAAGTGAAGTCTGAAAAAAAACAGACTCTTTCTCCTTCTAACACAACTAGACCAAACAAAATCATCTGCTCGTTTGTGTTCTGTAATATTTCCTTTCAGGATCAGTTCTGCTGAAAATCTCACAGCGGTGAATCTTGAAGAGACAAAATAGACTGAATGCAGGATATTGAACTATACGTACAGGTTAAGTTGAGGAAATAAAACATATGGGGAAGACATCGGCATTAATTAGGATTTAACAGGGATCTGGTTCAGTTAGTGTTGTCCACTGTCCAGTATTGCATGAATGTTGCACATTGGTTGTGTATTGTCCTTGATCTGAACTTATATAGTATGCTGCTTCTTCTTTACTACTATTTTCCTGCATTTATTTGGAGAGTTTTTGACATCCCCTGGTATTACTTTATGTTTTTATATAGAAAGGATATTACACATTTGCTCAAAACGTAAACAGCTTCAGCAGAAAACATCAGAAAGCCCATACGGGTCAGGGACTGGTATACGTGCCTTTTAGTTGCACAGGCAGGTGTGAATGTCCATGCGTGTGTGTGAGTGTGTATATCAGTTGCAAACAGTGGAGCTGAGTCTATTCTTGGCAGGCCAGTGTGTCAGGCAGCGCAGATAGGCAGTGACAGCTCACCTGCAGTGCATAGGGCACCACTGACCTGCAGGCAGACGGGGGGGGAGGAAGGCAGAGAGGGGGGGCAATGACATGAACTCAGCGTGACTCACCCACGTAGAGACACACAGCAGGGGTTAACACGATCACATTACTTACTGCACAGCACAGGTGGGGGCTGAAGGTGGCTGCCGTGGTGGGAGCTGTGGGATGACGTGTATCGCCTTTGATGAAAAAGGACTACAGAGGGAGAGGGGTGAAAACAGAAGAGAAAGACCTAGTGGACACAGATGGATAGAGACAGGTCTCCACTGAGAGGGAGACATTTGGAAGATCAAGGGAAAGCTAAATCTTGTATAATACATACAGTTACATTCAAAATTATTCAGCCTATATTTCAAATTAGGTGCATTGGCAAAATGTATAAACTTTCACTTGTGTTCAATTAACAACTCAAACGAGAACAATTGAGATAGCTCACCACAAGTAATATTACAGGTGGCTTCTCCAAATTCAACACAATCCACTTTTAATGACTAGTCTCAAAATTATTCAACACCCTAAAAAGAATCCTTCATAAAAGCATTTGCAAATCAGGTGTTGTCTCAAGCACACCTGATGCAACTAATCATGGGTATCATTAGTTGCATCAGATGTGCTTGAGATAGAACACATCAAATGCACGGACTGGCCTGGGGTTTGTTCACAGTGATGTTTGGTGGCATGTTAGAAATATGGGTACGTCCAGACATTTGTCCGAAAAGTTAAGAGAAGAGATCTTCGACTTGGACAAACAAGGAAAAGGATACAAAAAGATAGCAAAGGCACTGAATGTTCCGAGAGATGCTGTTGGAAGCATAGTTCACCAGTTCAAAGCTAAAGGAACAGTGGCTGTACTACCTGGATGTGGCAGAAAGAGGAAGCTATCAACGGCTGCCACCAGATCTCTGAGGAGGCAGGAGGACAAGACTAGGTGGCAATCCAATCCAAAGACTGTGCATTTGGGACACATGTACAGTTGCACTCAAAATGATTCAACCCCCATTGCAAATTAGGTGTAATGGCAAAAAGACCTGCAGTAAGACTTGGTGGCAGCAGGCGCTGAGGTTTCAGTTTCTACAGTAAGGTGCATACTAAAGGCCTCCATGCCCGAATCCCAAGACGTTCACCACTACTAACCCAAAAGCACAAGACAAGTTGGCTCCAATAAGCTCAAAACCATATAGATAAGACACAGAAGTTTTGGGATTCAGTTCTGTGGAGCAATGAATCAAAACTGGAATTTATTGGGTCTATGTAGCAGCAGTATGTCTGGAGGAAGAAGAATGAGACATAACCTGGAAAGAACACCCTGCCTACAGGGAAGCATGGAGGAGGATCAGTGATGCTCTGGGGCTGCTTTACTTCTTCTGGCTCTGGAAACCTGCAGCGTTTGGAGGACAAGATGGGTTCGATCAAGTATCAGGAAATCCTTGGAGAAATCGTCATGCTGTCTGTGTCAGGAAGCTGAAGCTTGGGCGTCACTGTACCTTCCAACAGGACAATGATCCAAAGCATAACTATAAGTCCACCATGACCTGGATTCAGAAAAAGTCCTGGAAGATACTAGAGTGGCTGTCAATGTTGAACACAGCTGAAGGTTTTTTAATTTTGCCAATACACCTTATTTGCAATGCGAGTTGGATCATTTTGAGTGCAACCATATATAATATGACAAACAGCTCTCTGACCATCAGACTGATCACAAACAAGCCACAGAAGTCTGGAACCTTGTGAGCTGTACGTGTTGAATGCTAATAAAAAATGTTATAAAATGACAAAATGCAGATGTCAGATGACAAATGATGACAAATGTTTGGTTGCCCTCTGTGCCTGTTTCCCACCCAACATCACTGCAAGACAGACCCAACTGAGCGTCAAGTTTATTTCAAACATGTTTTTAACTGTAACCTACATATACAGTGTTTTTTGATTATATTTCACCACAGCAGAAATCATACATAGTATATTTACATGTACTACATTTTACAGCTCAAAAAGGGGGCTTTGACCCAGGAGAGCAGACTTCGTGTCCCGTGTGAAAGTGAAACTCAATGTACATTAGTAATGTTGTTATTTTCAATCAATCAATCAATCAATCTTTATTTATATAGCGCCAATTCATAACAGCGTTATCTCAAGACTCTTTACATAAAGAGCAGGTCTAGACCAAACTCTTTAATTAGGGGGAGACCCAACGATTCAGGAATTCAACATTAAGGATTCAAGAATCATGAGCAGCATCAGATATTATATTAGGAAACAGTGGCAGGAAGAACTCCCCTTTAACAGGAAGAAACCTCGAACAGAACCAGGCTCAGGGGGGGGGGCTTCCTGTCAGGGTCCATGTTGGGTGGAGGTTGGACAGAGAGAGAGAGAGACAGAGAGAAAACAAACAGCAACCAATATACTAACAGCAACTATAGTACTGGCAATAGGAATGTGACTAATAAATTAGCACTATGGTAGCATTGCAAAACATCATGAGTGGCCGACAATCCGTAGCAGTGATTCATGAAGCCAGAGAACCACAGCAGCAGGACCAGGACCAGGATCCACAGGAACCTTAGAACCACAGCAGGAGAACCAGGACCAGGACCCACAGGAACCTGATGGATGAGAAAAGCATAGAAAGGCTCCGGGAAAGATACCAAGTTAGTAGCAGATATTAAGCGGACATGAGGCATAATGATGGAGAGGAAGAGGAGGATAGAGAATAGAGAGGAGTCCAATGCATCATGGGAGTCCTCCAGCAGCATAACTAGGGGCTGGTCCAACATTATCTTAAACCCAACCAAGTAGTTTTAGTACCTAAACCTAAAGCTGCAACAGTTTAATAATGTTTGTCACATGTTGGGTCTGGTACAAAGACCTAACATGTTATCTGATAGGTCTACTTTGCCTGCGGCAATATTAGATGGAATCATGGGATGGCCACAATAGTTAGTTTTGAGTGTCTAATATTGAGGTGTGTCTTGTGTGTCAGTATCAGATGCAAAAGGGATGCCATGGGAATGAGAACGGGTTCTTACATGGCAAATATACTTGTGAACAAATACAACAAAAATAGTGTGCCAGTTGCATGTTTCTGTGTGAGCACTGCAGTGAGCTCCATGTCTCTCAGTATGACGCTCAGTTTTACTGAGCTGTTCAAGGGCCTCCCAAATCTCGAATTGTGTGTTTGACCAGGAGCCCCTGCTGCTAGGCACTGTGGTGACCAAATGGCACACACAAACCCTCACACCTCACTGGTCCTCAACAAGCTCAGAACAGCACGACTTTCTGCTGAGCAAAATCCCCAAGCAGCCAGCAGAGGAGGGCTTGATGGTCAGCAACAACATGGAGAATGAAGACGGAGGTGGTAGAAGGACCTAAATAGGAAGGTTGACAGAAAAAGAGTATGGAGTGTTGAGAGCAGTGGGAGGAAAAGGAAAAGTTTTTGGTGAGAGGGAAGAGGTGTGTTACGAGGAGGAGGGAGGTGGATGTGGGCGGAGGAAGAGGAGCGCAGGATCTTAAATAGCTGTTGGTCCCTTCTGCAGCTTGGCAGGCCAGCAGCACTAATGAAGACTTCAGAGTAGACAGACTGTCCAACGCTGCTGGAGACCAGAGGCCGACAGAGAGAGCGAGAGAGGGAAAACAAAGAGGTGGGAGGGCGATGATGAAACAAACTGGCTGAAGGCTCGGTTAGAGCTGAGCTGGTTTTGGACACGATGTTTTGTGCTTTTCACTGGCAGCAGGTTCTGTCTGTCTGTTTCATGTCAGGCAGTCAGGAAATAATCCTTACTGTGGTAGAAAGGATTACATTTAAAGATAATGGATCATTAGTTGACATGCTCATATACATGTAAAGCTGTCAAATGATGTGTTTGGTTAAAAGAAATTCTCCCCACTGCAGAGGGAAAAAATGAAGACATTGTAAAATATAAACAAATCAAATAATACTCATTTAATAGACTGTGGTTAAAAAAAAGTCAAGTAAAATGGTCAACAGGAAAAGTGAGGAACTGCTAGAATACAAGTGGCCTACAATAATCTCTTCATGTGAGAGGAATCAGGATGAAATAATATTTCATAATAATCAACTGATCTTTTAAAAAATTGCAGACTAGCCAATAACTCACTGGTTAGTTATTCTCTTTTTATTTCCGTGTCATGCCACATATGGCCCATTTCTACAAGGGGATTATAGGACAACATACAACTTCCAGTAACATAGACACAAAGGAAGAAGAAAAAAAATCACGTTAGAAATTACATCCATGTTCTCTCAACTAGAAGAACTGCTTTATACCTATTCTGATAAAGAGCTATGTTTCTAATGTCGTAGGCTTTCTACAACTGGCCAATCAAAATGTTTCATATGTGAACAGCCAGCTCATTTTATGGTTATATGGATATATTGCATATTTTGGCTCTATTCATTGACTTGTTTATTTCATACAGTCTTCTTTATTAGATTTATTCACATTTTACTATTGAGTCCTGTGGATCTCAATACAAAGTCAGGCTTGTGTTACTCTTTAGCACTTTAAATCAAGTCAAACTTTATTGTCATGAAGACAATTATACACAGTTTAAGAAAGGGTGAAATTCGTCTGTGGAGTCAGTGGTTCAGAACCTGAATGGCCTAAGGAAGAAACCCCTCCTCATCCTCTCTCGTTTTTTCTTTTGGCAGCTTTAACACTTACCTTACTGCAGCAGAGAAATTAGACTTTTGTTTGGGTGATTTAGGTTCTTTTATGCTCCTATCAGTCCTTTCCCTGTACCCTCTGGTGTAAATGTCTTGTATGACTCAGAGTTATCATGTAATGATGCGTTCGGCTGGCTGGACCACCCTTTGCAGGGCCAGGTGGCCCCTCTTGGTGCTGTTCCCAAACCAGACCATGATGCTGCCTGTCAGGACACCTTGTCTTCAACACCTTGAGGCAGCACACACACACACACACACGTTCTTGTATTATGTGAAAGTATCATTGAAAATTGCAAGCAAACCACATATACAGTTGCACTCAAAATTATTCAACTCCCATTGCAAATTAGGTGTTTTGGCAAAATGTACAAACGTTCAGCTGTGTTCAACGAACAATTCAAACAAGAACAATTGAAATAGCTCAACACAACTAGGTGGTTTCTCTGAATCAAAAAAGCCACTTTTAATGACTACTGCACTCTCAAAATTATTCAACCTCTTCTTGACAAGCATCTGTGGTACTTAGAGCACCCTTTTCTTAATATAACCTACTGCAAACGTGATGCATAGCCAGACACCATGTTCTGACAGCGTTCTTTAGGAAGCTTAGCCCATTCCTCATGGACAACAGCCTCCAGCTCTCTAATATTCTTGTATTTGCGTGCTGTAACTGCCTTCTTCAAATCCCACCAGAGATTTTCTATTGGATTCAAGTCAGGTGACTGTGACGGCCACTCTAGTATCTTCCAGGACTGAAGCCAAGCCTTGGTGGACTTTGAGACATGCTTGGGATCATTGTCCTGTTGGAAGGTCCAATGACACCCAAACTTCAGCTTCCTTCCTTCCATGTTGCCCTCCAAACGCTTCCAGTGCCAGAAGAAGTAAAGCAGCCCCAGAGCATCACTGAGCCTCCTCCATGCTTCACTGTAGGCAGGGTGATCTTTTCAGCATCTGCCTCATTCTTCCTCCTCCAGACATACTGCTGATCCATAGACCTGAAAAGTTCCAGTTTTGTTTCATCGCTCCACAGAACAGAACCCCAAAACTTCTGTGTCTTATTTATATGGTTTTGAGCATATTGGAGCCGACTTGTCTTGTACTTTTAGGTCAGTAGTGGTGAACGTCTTGGAGCTTGGGCATGGAGGCCTTCAGCAGTTAGTGAATAATTTTGTTGAATTTGGAGAAACTGCCTGCAATATTAGTTGTGTTGAGCTATTTCAATTGTTCTTGTTTGAGTTGTTCATTGAACACAGCTGAAAGTTTACAAATTTTGCCAATACACCTAATTTACAGTGGGGGTTCAATCATTTTGAGTGCAACTGTACCTTAGTAAAATAGACTAAATGGTAAATAGTAATAAATGGTCTATAGTGATTTGTCAAGCGTTGTAACCCATACACTGATGACAGGGGGCACCGTGCAAGGTTTCAACCTGCTCATCAGTCAGAGACTTACCAGTCACACATTAACACATTGCATAACTTTGGGAGCACTTGTGCAATTTTGTGCTGTTCATCCCCAATTCATGCGATTAATACATGTTGGGCCATGGCTTACAGTGTGACAGTGTTATTGTAGTTTACTTTACTCTATCTTAATGATGACTTTGTATTTGACAACATAAAGGCAGGATGCGATTCAGGTCTTCCTTTTGACAGCCTACGGGATGTTTGGCTCACTTCATATTTACCTAGAAGTGTGCTGACAGAGGCAAGGGCGTGAGGGGAGGCTGAAGTTATGTGGCCTGAATGTCTCTGGGGGATGATATGAGTCTATCTAATGAAACAGCCCATAGAGGAACCCCAGACAGCCATGGCTACAACTTGTCTGTGGTCAGGGCTAATCGGTGGGAGGACAGGAACAGCTCTGTGTCATTGTGAGGCTGAACAATGGAGAGCAATTGTAGAGCAATAAATACTGTATAGACATTTTCATTTATTCATTTATTTTTAAGTCCTCTACAGACATGTTTAATACACATAAAAACACTTTGCATAATTTGTTTTTCCACAGAAACACCTCAATAATCATCTTACAAATATTTAGAATATCATCATTCTGCCTTAATAAAATCCAGAATTTCCAAATATGCAAATATTTTGATAAGAAAAGTTTAACAGCTGGGAACTGCAGTTTTCACTACACACCTGTGTAAGTTGCATACTGGACTATGATGAACCATGTCTAGTTGTGATGTAACAAGATCCTGCTGATACGTCCCCATCAGCAGATAATGTGAAAACCAGTGGAGCTAGGAAATGTGCAGACCTAATGTATTCCCATGAGCCTCAGCTGTACTTTGTGTTTAGCGCTAAATAGAAAACACTTGCATGCTAATATGCTAAACTAAGGTGCTGAACAAAGTAAACATTGACAACGCTGTTAACACTTGTTAGCAGCATGGCAAGTCTTGTTGTTGCCTAAACTAAACCAAATACTGAGTTCACAGCCAAGGAAACAGGCTGAAGTTCAGGCTGCTGTTTTATATATACAGTATATATTTGAGTGTCAGCTGCGTTTATTATCACTTATATCATCATATATGCACAGTATGGTAAGTTTTGCTTCGTTCTGGTTGTTAGTGGTGAGGTTGACACTTTCTCAGTACTGATATACTTACGTCTACTTTCTTCTGTATGTAACTTTTATTGTTACCAAGGTCTGCAACTTACAAGGATGGCAGCCAAAAATATAACATCACACATCCATGTGCTTTGTTGTAACAAAATGCTAACAAAAGATTTTTTTCCCCTTTTTAATTGGCATAACAGAACCAGTCATGTTTCTGTGCTTTGTTTTTCTTTTGTTTGATGCCTAAAAACAAGACTGATTCAACTTAAGCTACGACGAATTCAAGGAGGCAAAGTGCACACAGTTGCTCATTAGTAGGAAGTTTTTTTAATTGCCAGTTTGGATGAACTTCTTTTTTTTTTTTTTTTACAAGTTAAATAGTAACTACTGACAGTTTCCACCCACCCTTCACTCCGGTCCAGGTTCCCAGCTGCTCTAAGAATAATTTTTCCAACTTTTAGCAATGTGGTGGGCGCTGACAGGACCTGAGCAGCCTGCCTGACAGACAACAAGCTGCAGCACGGCTTGCTGCATAATTTATGATGGCAGATGTACAAGGCGGGTTATTAGCTCCCCATGCTACGCTGCTCCCCTGATTTACAGTTTAAGGAAGCGAGTATAACAAATAGAACACATAAACAAATCACACTGGTGACAAGTTTGTTTGTCTACGGGGAAAATGTGCAAAATGGAAGAAAACAAGGAGGAGAGAAGGGAGAAGAAAAATACACAGCAGCCAATTAGTGGATGTTGGGGTGATTGTTAATGACGCAGAGGCTCTCGGCATTTTGGGTGGGAGAGATGTCACCTCTGCTACCTCTCATTATAGGTGATGGATCTCAGACGTTTGCAGTGGCTGGAGCTATTAGACAACAAATAGGTGGCTATCATGCAGGACATAGGACCAAGGCAGCTTCATCTTAATGAGAGCCTTTCTTATCCCTAATGAGCCTAACTACCTCTCTCCCTGTTTCTCATGTTCTCCCTCTATATCTCTCTCCCTCTGAGGATTTCAGCCAATTCTCCTCATCCCTCCCCTCCACCCCCTCTGCTGGTCCTGTGGTTTATGATGATGGAGCTCCAAGGGTAATATACATTTTAATGCTCAGTAATGGGTGGGGATGGAGGGATGGCAGAGGAGGGGAAAGAGGAAGAAAAGACAACAAGAGAAACAGTGGGTGGATTAGAAAAGGCCTCTTCTCTGAATGTCTCAGCTTTAAATTAATGAGGAGGCTGAGCGCACCACGATAAATTTAGCTTTTCATGTTTAATTATGCTATGACTGCGGTAGTTCAGTGAGGATAAATCACACAATTATTATGCTCCTCACCCATCGCCTGTGTTGTTTTCTCCCTTCTTTCTGTTTTTCTCCTCCCATCTATTTGTTGTTGTTGTTGATTCATAAGCTGGTGTCTTCTCTTAATGGTGTCTTGTGTATGAGAGGAAATAGGCCTAATGTTTCTATCATAGGGAGTGAAACCCCTCCTGTGAGAGAAGGGGAGATAAATTGAGGAGAGAGAAAGTAGAAAATCAGACCATGAGGGAGGAGGAAGGGATAAGAGAAAAAGACACTTAGAGAGCAAAGGAGAGAATCTTGGAGTCGATTTCAGTTGGAGTTTAGTACAGTTCCTGATTTGGTATTCAGCCTGGTATGGATTTTTGGCTGAGCTGCAGCAATATGGGCCAGACTATAAAGGGTAAAGTCTGTGACTAAGTGACTGATAATGCTACATCATTGCTTAGTCAAGTAATGCAGTTTCCCCTTTGGCTGCTGCTCTTACAAAATGAATAGGTGCAAATGGAGCGGGGGTTGAATTATTTTGAGCGCAACTGTACATGTGTGTCTTTGGATTACCCAGGATGCAATAGTACCCAAAAAATTACTGCTCAAAGGCTGCTATAGTTGAACGGTAGAAATATCAAGTGTTTTTTTTCCTAGTCATATTGTACAGAATTTTAACAAATTTGACATTGAACTACTATTAGTCATCTACTGTCCTGTATGTCTGACCACTTTTATGCAACTTACAATGATTCCTTGTCTTATTATCCTTCCTGCTAATTTAAAGCATATTCTCAATGCAAAGCAAAATATATAGCATGCACCTGTGTTGCTGATGTAGAGATAAAATTTAGGGACCATCTGTAGCTCTTTTTCATCTTATCCAGCATGAGTACAGTTTGGTCTAACAAATGTGAATGAGGCTATGGTTGTAACAGTGAAACAGCCAGTTTGAGTCTCTGAAATTCCAAGATAGGTGCTGTTGTGATGTAAATCTCCCCAGTCTGCACTAATCCCAGATTTCACTCCAAATGCCAAATGAGCTCCTCTCCTCAGCAGGTCCCATGGTAATCACAGTAATCTAGTAGTTAGTCAGACTGTCAGCTCTGGCCTTTGACTGGTAGGGATGATACTGATCATTTTGGATTGATACTGATAACAGCTGTGTGTGAGAAACACATTTTTTACAGACTGTAACAAAAACTGTGAAGAAAGGCAGGAGAACATAGAGGTATATTGAATCCTATTGCAAGCGATTTGAGTTTAATACAGTGCAGTGGTTAACACCGTTGCCTCACAGCAAGAATGTACCAAGTTCAAATCTGAACCTGGGAAATGTGGTTTGAACATGGGGCTTTTCTGTGTGACCAAAAGTGTGAGTGTGAATGGCTGACTGTATTGGTCTTGTGATGACCTGTCCAGGGTGTTCCCTGCCTCTCACCCAGTGTCAGCTAGGATTGGCTCAAGCCCCCCCTGTGACCCTTAAGGATAAGTGGTATAGACAATGGATGGGTGGTACATTTTCAATTGTACATTTATTGTTTTATTCTATTCTTGTTTTTATCTTATATAATTGTCTTTATTTATTTAGGCTTCTCTATCTGTACTGAGTTCCATATATATACTATATATAAAAACAAAAATGCATGTATGCAGGTATGATCACCAAGACTGAGTCTGACCATTACAGCCTCAGTCACATTAGAAGCTGGATTTTAATGAACAACTGTATTAGAGAAATAAAAGACAAAATAAAAGTCTGTGATTCTGGTCTAAGTCTGACTCACTAACTAAAGCCACAAAAACTGCTTTTTGCGTTTGTGGTCTTAGCAGAGATGCAAGCACAATTCCCTGTCCAAATGAGTATCCAAATAAAGCTCACCTCTCCTTGTCCACCTATCTTGGTGGACATTGGTTTGTTTGGGGTCAGGTATGATCAAGCAGACAAAAAGTACAAACAAAATTAAATGTCATCTGACAGCATATTGGACAAACCTACATCTAATGAGTCACATCCAGCGACAACATTAAGTGCCAACGCAGGAGCCAGTTACTCCTATGTGCAGAGAGGTGAGTAAGGGTGTGGAGTTGGGGTGGTGTGGATGTGTAATATGTCTGGGTTCATCCTCTGTGGAAAATAAATGTCCCTGGTAAATCTGGACAATTCTCCTTATGATTTACAGAGGAAGTAAATAAATAGTGTACCTTATGCAGAATAGCTTTCATGCAGGAGGCAAGCTTGTGCTTCGTCACAGACCTCAACCACTACAACATTTCCCTAACCTCAGTCACTTTGTATTTGCCTTATACAGAAAAACAGTGAAAAACACTGGCATTGGGCAGTTAAAATGAAAATAAATAAATAAACAAATAAATAACTTAATTAATTTCTGGCAATTAGGTTAAAATGACATGTGCAAAAGAACTTCTTCTTCAACACACAATAAGGGGCATACCTTATGGCGCGTTTCCACTAGTACCTACTTGGCTCTACTCGGCTTGACTCGGTTTGGTTGCATTTCCATTACAATAGCGTACCACCTCAAAGTGGGCGGGGTCATCATAGCAAGGTGGCCTGAAACTCCGGTGGTGCAATTTGTATACGGCACAAACAAACACAACTAAGGACATGGAGTGTTTGGTTTGTGTGTATCCGTTTACCTCGTTCACAGAAATAATAAAAACGCCCGGTCTGTTTCCAGGGTTTTAAAAACGGTGGGTTTGATTCTTGTGAACGAGTCACTAATTTTTTTGATGCTATTGCCCCCTTGAGGACTAAAGTGGTCTCTGGTTAGAGGAGGAATGGCACACTGGTGAGAAATTCACAAAAGAGAGCGTAGAAAGGCAGAACGCAGGTGGACACCAGGTGCACTACGATATTTTTAAAGAGAGATTTCACTTTTACAACTTTGAATTAAAAAGGGCAAGGCAATCTTTTTCTCTGAGAATATTAACAAAAATATTAGTAATGCATGCACTTTATTTACTGTTGTTGACAGACTAACAAACCCCTCATTGTCAGTGCATGCAATCATGCAACAACTTTGCATCCTTTTTTAAGATCAGACAGAAATCTGTAACTCATCTCTGGGCAAAACTTGTATGTCATCTGTGCCTCCACGTAAAACCATTCCTGTTCAGTTAGCACTTTTTCAACCTGTAAATTATGCAGCCTTGACAGACATTGTGTGTAATCTGAGATCCACTACTTGCTGCCTTGATACCTTGCCTACAACCTTTTTTAGAGATATTTTTAACTGCTTAGCACCAGACATATTGCAAATTGTCAACAGTTCTCTTCAGTCAGGCCTTTTTTCTAGGGCCCTGAAGACAGCAGTTATTAAACCTCTCTTGAAAAAGCCTAATCTAGATGCCTCAGTGATTAATAACTACAGACCAATATCAAACTTGCCTTTTCTGGGAAAGGTCATTGAAAGAGTTGTTCTCAAGTTCTAATTTTATTAGTGTTATTAGTTATGTTTGGTGCTGTTGACCATGAAATACTGTTGGACAGATTAGAAAAGTGGGTGGGACTGTCTGGCACCGTGTTAAACTGCATTAAATCTTATTAACAGGATAGGGACTACTTTGTGTCAATTGGTAATTTTAAATCTGAGCGAACAACAATAACGTGGGGTTCCTCAAGGGTCCATTCTCAGACCTCTTCTTTTTAATGTTTATATGCTTCCCCTTGCTCAGATCACTGAATCTTACAACATCTCGTATCATACCTATGCAGATGACACACAACTCTACGTAACAGTGTCTCCACATGATGACAGTCCCTTACATTTGCTAAACAAATGTATCAAACACATCAATGAGTGGATGTGCCAGAATGTTCTACAACTAAACACAGAAGATTAAAAGTCAGCGCTCATCTTTACTCCATGAAATTAAAGCATACTAATCAAACCAGAAATCTTTGTGTTATTATGGACTCAGACCTAAATTTCAATTCCCACAGAAAACAATAATCAAATCAGCCTACTGCCACTTTAGAAATATAACCAGAATGAAAAGATGTTTGTATAAACATTCCTCACTAACACCAAGAAGGTGGAGCACATCACACTGGATCTGAAATCCCTCCTCTGGTTTCAGTGTGTCAAAGGATAGATTTTAAAATCCTATTACTTGCCTTCAAAGCAATAAATGGTCTTGGACCCAAATACAAAACTGATTTACTTATAAAGTATGAGGCATCCAGCTTTTAGTTTCTATGCTCCCCACCTATGGAACAAGCTTCCCGAACACCTAAGGTCTGCTAAAACTGTCAGCGCGTTTAAATCAGGCCATAAAACATTACTTACCTATTTATCCACATGCTTTTATTGTCATTTAATGCATCTTCTCTTAAGCTTTAACTATTCATTTTCTTGTGCTTTTAATATCTTTTAATGTTTCTTTGTCTTGTTTTACTGTGTTTTATGTCTCTGTAAAACACTTTAAATTGCTTTGTGTCTGGCACTATATAAATTAATTTGCCTTGCCTTGCCTTGTTTGTTTAGGCAGTTTACAATGCAGCCAAAGTTGAGAGGTTTCATCATGTCACACACATTGCTAAAGCCAGTCAACAATGCTGTTCAATTTAAAATTAAAACAAAACAAAACAAATTAAACTAAATTCTAACTTGATAGAACGTCTTCCCCATTCCCCCCAAGGCTACTGTGGACAAGTGCATCCCCTGATGGGGGTGGCAGCAGTTGATGTTGCATCAAACCAGTCATTTTTGAACCATGCTGCTCTTAACGCTGCATGACAGCGCTACACTGTGCTCCGTGATACACATTTTATTTCTATAAATTTGTCTTCTATCTTCTCTTTCTGACATCATTCTGGCATCATTTTTTTTTTTTTTGTCGGAAAGGAAAATCAGTGTGGATGCTTTTGACCAGCTTGGTCTCACCCAATTTCCTTTGGCCAATTTTAAGATTTGCAGTTTCAAATGAATTGGGGACCCCTGTTGGAGCTGACTGATTGCATTTCCACAGAGCCTCAGTGGCATGTTGCGTCTGAGATCAACTTGGCATCCTGGCATGAAGGCAATTTCCATAAAATGCACAACTACCCCCATGCTTCTCAGTATGCATGACACAGAGTCACACACCAGTGCAGCTACACAAATTAACATTACAGCTTCCAGTCTCTCTCTCTCTCTCTGTCTCACACACATAGTCAGAACCATGTCCAAGGCACAGTGGCTGTGCTCTGTTCTCAGCAGCAGCCTGGGGTGGTGGCATGTGCAGTTCTCTCCTAACTGTCACCAATATGCGAATCTGGGGTCATTGACAGGTAAAGAGGTAACTTTGCTTCTTAAATACAAACCAAGAGGAGAGCAGGGGCATGTTGAGAACCACTGACACACACACGCACCCATACACAGAATTATGAAACTGCTTCAGTCCTTCCATCTTGCTGTCTTTTGTTCTTGAAAACTAATTGTTGTTCCTGTGTATTGTGGCCCCTTCTTGATAAGCATATTTGATACTTGAATAGTAGAGCACCTGCTGCAAATATGATGCATATTTAACAGGTTCTGATAGCGTTCCTGAGGAATCTTAACACATTCCTCTTGGGCAATAGCTCTGTAACATTCTTGGGTTTGCATGCTGCAGCCGACTTCTTCAAATCCCACCATATAAGTCATGCTTCACTGTAGGCAGGGTGTTCTTTTCAGTGTCTGCCTCATTCTTCCTCATTCAGACAAAGGACTGATCCACAGACCTGAAAAGTTCCAGTTTTATTTCATCATTCCACAGAACAAAATCCCAATACTTCTGTGGCTTATTTACAGTATATGGTTGAGCACATTGGAGCCAACCTGTCTGTGCTTTTAGGTCAGTAGTGGTCATCATGGAGTTTGGGCATGGAGGCCTTCAGTGTTTAGAATGCGCCTTACTGTAGGAGCTGAAACCTCAGTGACTGCTCCCACCAAGTCTTACTGCAGGTCTTTTGAAGTCACTTGAATGTTTTTGGCCTCCTGCCTCCTCAGAGATCTGGTGGCAGCTGTTGATAGCTTCCTCTTTCTGCCACATCCAGGTGTAGCCAGTTATCTTTTAGCTTTGAACTTGCTCTTTTTGTATCCCTTTCCTTGTTTGTGTAAGGCAATGATCTCCTCTTAACTTTAGACAATTCTCTTGCCTTACCCATATTTCTAACATGCAATCAAAAGTCACTGTTAACCCAGCCAGTCTGGGTATTTGATGTGTTCTATCTCAATCACACCTGATGCAACTAATGATACCTTTGATTAGTTGCATCAGGTGTGTTTGAGGCAACACCTGATTTGCAAATGAATGCTCTTATGAGGGATTCTATTTCAGGGGGATGAATAATTTTGAGACAGCACTAGTCATTAAAAGTGGCATATTGTGTGTAATTTGGAGAAAGTCTAATATTAGTTTTGTTGAGCTATTTAAAATGTTCTTGTTTGAGTTTGTTCATTTTGTCTCAATCACATGAATAAAACTGGTGCACACTGAAGGATTTTCATATCTTAACTTATTTGAAAAGTATTTGAGACTGCAGACGTATCGAAAGATTGAACTAGGGAATTGGATGTCACAGAAACTCAATCATATGTGACAGAAACTCAGAAATACAAACAAGTGTTTATCCCGTTGTCCCTCAAGACCAGCCAGCCCAGTATCCATGTACGAGCACCCACAGCATCTATGAATCATGGGGGACTGCGGGAGGTCAATGAGTCCCTTGTCCATGTTCAAGCACTCAGTTGGGGGCAGAAATGCAAGTTCCTATTTCTGAGTTTCTGTCATGTTCGAATTCTGTTAGATCCTAAATCTGTCATTGTATGTCTGTATCTTGCTCTGGTCCCCCATGTACAGCAGACTATACACACTAACATATAAAGAAATTGCTCATTTGTGATAATCACATAGCAATTATAATCATAGTTAGCTAGCTAAGAGGCAAAACCTTTCCTCTTCCAGCTTTCAGTGCCACTGTAGGATTATATCACAAATAATGTGGGGTAACACATGGCACTGACGGCGCATGTAGATGCAGCAGCACGTAGCTCCTCTTAGGCTTTTGGCTTTATTGTTGAAAACACAACTTAGAAATACAGAAATACAGTTGTAGGCATTGGAAATAAAGAATTCAGATTAAGAGCAGCGGACCTAACAATCGCTGCCCATGGCAGACAAAACATCAATTAGAGACAGTTGCACCTACATCTTCATCTCAACAATCTGGATTAAACTAACATTACTGCTCTCGATGTTGCTTGATGCTCAAACACAGTCAGAGTTGATGGACAATGTAGAATATTATCACCTCCATCTTGTTGCCGCTGTTTCATTCATCCAGACACAATTTTAAAAAAATGCACTACTGAATTTATGTCCTGGTGTATATGAGGGACCTAGCAGTACACAAAATTCCCAGTTTGGTATATACCTTGGTTTTGGGGTACTGGTTCAGTATGTTTTGGTATGGCTAACAGAAAAAAAGGAAGAATATTTCGGTGATGCATTTTGAAAAATGTGGACATACAGTAATAGTTCTTAGGTCAGAGATATTACGAAAACAGTTAAGTTCAACTGCATTGGAAAAGGTAACAGCCTTTCTCTTTCTTGCAAGGAGTAAAGACACCTGCTGACTGCTGTTTTATTCTGATTTATGGTCTTACCCATAAAAACCCACAGAGCTCATCTACATCACATTCTGGCTGTGGTCCTGTTCCGTCTTTAAAGCTTTAAATCAGAAGCGTTTCAGAAGCAGAATGTTTTGCGTGGCTGATTAGTTGACTTGCTCAAGTTTTGTTGATTTGGTTATTTTACATGATTTTGGTGCTTCTAACGTGAGCAAACAGTCTGGTTTAAATGTGTTTCTTTTATGTATTTACTACCTTGTTGTGTCCACATTGAAGATGGACCTCTCATCGTCCATGGTGGTAAAGACCCTCTGACCGGTTAACATCTGGTATGGTGCCTCTGATTGTGAAATGATATTGATGTGGTGGTGGAATATAAAATATTACACGTCTGCATGGGGGATTTTATTTTGAAAACTACACAGATTCTCTTTGGTGTTTGTTTGCCTGATTCCTGCCTTTTTTATCTGCTCTGTGCTGTCTGATGAGGTCAGGCCAAAATGTATTTGTGCTCTACAACGATTGTTCTTCAAATCGTAATAATTGGATTATTAATTGGATTATTTTGACAGTAACTGCTTGGGTCTTGTACCACTTACATACTAAAGGAAAGTCATGTACCAAACCAAACATCACCTCTAGTGTATGTATTTAAGTGTGTAGTAACTATAGGGACCATAATAATCTCTACCAATACTCCCATACGAATCCTCCTCTATTATCTCCCTCCAAATCGCTGAGTAATCAGGGCCGAAGTACTACCTGGAGCTCTAATTTCTTAATAATACAAGGAGATGTGTGGCTTGTGATGTTACAACATGATGTTAGATTGTTCAGATTCTTGTGATGTTCCCAGAAACAAACGAGTGATATTTAAAAAAATATTTACCTAATACCTCGTTTATTTGTGGATGATTACCAGGATCACATTTTGTCACAATATGATTAAACAGGTAGCTATTTAATTCCTAGATTATCACCAATTATTTTCAGAAAGAATAAAATCAAACCTCAGGGCTGTATACAAATGAGCTGGCATCTGATTGGACTAAACCCCCTCAAGCTTGTCTGAGCTGGATCTCCTGTTTGACTGCAGTAGCAATGCAACTCCTCTCTGCAGGAATACCGGGAGACTTTTCTTTTCTGAATACCTTAAAATCGGTTTATTTAAAGGTCATATATACAAGACTCAGCATCTCAGACAGTAACAAATGTGTGCCGCCATCGTGGCTATGCTGCCGGTCACTCGTTGGATCTTTGCACAACATTGTAATATTACAAAGCCCAAGTGACTCCTTACCATTCAACCCAAACTATCAGACAGCTAAACTGTGCTCCAACTGTGCTGCCCCAACTTCAGGTTTCACAGTTGGCCTTGACCTGAACATGACCCGGGGAAGCTTTTTTGTGTAGAATGAAAGAAAGCACACAGGAAATTGCAGCCGATTCTGAAAATAAGCAGACTCTCCCTTTAATGTTTCCACAGAGCAGTTCCATGGTTTTGTGTGCTTGTGTCTCTAACATTGAGGTAATTAGAGTATGCAGAGTTATCATCCACCTCACATCAGCGTTTCATTTGGAAATCCTCACAAAGTGATGTCCTCAGGCAGCAAACAACAGGTTTTCAGCTGATGGGAGTTTAGCAGCACATGATGAATGTGCCTCCTGTATTGCTTTTATCAGCATGGCCTTGCCTCCACCAAGTCTGTCATGGTAATGATAATGCATTCAATAACATGGTTTTCTCTCAGATTATATTTTCCCCAGAAACAATCAGGGATACTATTTTTTCTTCCACTTCCTGGAAAACGTTGGGTTGTTTTCACTGTGAAACAAAATAGCCCATTTCCAGACAAGCTGTTGAGCGCTTGAGGTAATACTCTCATATTCAGCATCACCTGCACTGCCAAAGTAAAAGCCTCAGATAAGAAAAAAAAGAAAGAAAGAAAAGAAGAAATGCTCAAGTGGGATATCTTGCTGGCAGAATCCATTTGAAGTGAGCAAGCAATTGCTGCTCATTGACACGGCAATGTCTTAAGCCTGGTTGGTGAATGAATATTTTTGCAAATATATTGCATGATTTTACAGTAGAGGGCTTGCAGCAGATGCAAACAAAGTAAAAAGCAAGACAATAATCTGTGAGGGAAGCACGGAGTGTGACTGCGATCAGTGCTTATTTCACTCTCAGGAGCCCAAACAATTTTTCAATATCATGTAGGATGCACAACAACACGGAGACAGGTGGAATAAAACCCATTCACTGCAGAGACTGTGGCTGCAATGAAATGTTTTCATACAGCAAATGATTCTGACAGCAGGACGCTGAAGTAGATTACTGTTTGTACTGTTTGTCTGCGGACAGTATACCTATGCAGATGCAATGTGCACACTTAAATGAAGAGATACTACCTAACTAAAATCTTATTAGCTCAGCAAAGGCTTTTGGAGTCCCCCCATCCCCGCTTCTCCATTCGCTACACTCAAAGTGTCAATGTTAGCAGAAAGGGTCTCATTAATTTTTGGTGGATGAAGAACAGTGGCCACTACTCCAGAGTAAACTGCAAGCTTTTAATAATAGTGGGCTGACTGTTGAGGCTCTTTGTCTCTCTTGCTGTTAACTGTCCTCTGACAGCGTAATAACAGGTGTGCTGGTGTTGTTGCTCACCAGGGGAGAGATGAATAGACTTCGGAAAGGTAGGAGAGGAAACCAAAAGGAGTCCTTTGACAAGAATGAACCCTGAGAAAGGCGCCATAAAAGACTTCCCTTCACAACACCATCTGCAAAAACTAGACCAATTTAGGCCACTAACTCACCTACAGTGAGCAAGAAATGTAACTTCATTGTAATGAAAATGTAACTTTATTTTAATGTTAATAAACCACAAGAAGTGTTCCCCTCTCGTCCCAATAATGATATTGGGGGTGCCCAGTACCTCGTTACTCTGTGAACGAAGGAGTGTTCTAAAGGAACTAAATGTAGCCCCTGTTTCCAGTGGTCTACATGCAGGCTAAGTTTGTCTGGTCCTCAAAAGCTGTTTGATCCCTCGGGAAAGTTCCTGTGATGGAAACACACCCCCTAAGAAAAGTTTGACCAGATACAAAAAGGATAGTATTAATTTTTTCACATTGTATTTATCATATTGGCTTTAAAGTGGTAAAAATGGATGCTGGAGGTAAGAACTCCTAAGAAATGATTTGTCGGTATGTCTTGGAGATTCTAAGTTCCTCTTAGTTGTGAGACAAAATGACCAACCAATGTACTAACCCCCCCTGAATCAGTTCTGCCAAACTAGAAGCCTGTTTCCTGCACTCAGATTCCACTTCTAAATGACTCTTCAAAACACTGTGCACCTTCTCCACATTTGGCACAATCTTCATGAATAAAAGTATTTGTTCACATGGACACACAAAACTGTATACTGTATATTTACTTTATTACTGTCCACTCTGAGTCCTCACATGGGCAAACATGTTGCACAGTAGTTCAATTAGCAATCGAAGCTTTATATATAAAAGGGCGAGCTATTCTACTTTGGAGCAATGGATGCCAACCTAGGAGAGAGAGAGGCAGAACCAGAGCGGAGGCAGTAACGTCTGGGCATCACCGCCTACCTCTACCGCTGTGTGACGGCAACCTCGCTAAACTGTTACAGCTCACACGTGTGTGACAGTGAGGCTGCTGCGGTGCTGCTGTCTGCCAACCTGTCTTGATTTTGCCTTCGATAATGGTCATCATTTGAGGGGATGACCATTATCCCAAATAACACAAATGAGGGGATCATGTCCACAGACACACGGCACTCCAAACTGTGGTGAAAGGTGAGTAATGTCGCCGGTGTGATGTAAATATGGCCGTCAGAGTTCATTTTCACTTTCCATTTTTGCTGTGAACCACATGTGTCACATCGATGACCATTATCCTCACATATTCATACCTCTTCTGCAAGCTACGGTCGATGCATGTGCAGATAGAGCTGTAGCTTTTCAGGGAAGGATTCACCATGATAGGAGAGCATGGCCTGCTTTGTTCAGTTTCAGTTTCAGTTTAGTTTATTTGAAAGGGGACAATACAATTTCATAAAACACATGATTACACGTGGTTAAAAAAAGCCAGAATTAGCCAGAAAGCTAGTTTTTATCTGTAGTCCCCTGGCCATGATGTAAAAGAGCAGTAAAATACATCTACAAGAGAAAAACATGGTTAGACACTTGATAGGGCACTAATGTAACAAATAACATGTACATAACAAACTGTTAAGAAAGCACAGAGCACACAATACCTATACAATATAATACAAGATACATATTCAAACACTTACTATACAATTAAGAGAAAATAAGACATCACAACATAACATTTGATCATAACATCAAAACATCACAACAGGCTTGTCTTTTAGTGTTGGCTGCTGTAGGTGTTGATAAGCCACATGACGTTACTTGTCTGTATGTCGAACACTTTACACATCCGACTCTGTTTGTTGGGATGTATGCAGTACTTTGGGAAATATGTGTTACAGTATATTTGTGTGTTTTATATTCAAACATAAAAACATACAAACATTCTTTTTACAACAGACTCACATTCATTTGTGGTAATTGTAACATGTATAAGGCATAAATCTTCAGATAAGTCATCCATACTATTGCTTTCCATTCATAGTAGTGTTTCCACTGAGCACTGAGCAGATTTGTGCATGAATATTCTTTTTCTACCATACGATCCCTGGTGAGCTCCAGAGCTATTAACAGTGTTATGGGACAAATTATTAACAAATGCTCAGAAATCAGGAGGAAAAGAAACAGAAGGATGCGAGGAAACCAAAATTAAGACAAGTTAACGTCTTGATCAAATATTTTTTGATCATATAGTACATGAACTAAGAGGTAAAACCTCCTGATATCATCCCTCATCCAGTGAGAGCCTCTCTGTGGAGATCACAGGGCAACAGATATATTACAGGATTCATCTGGGCTCCTCTGCAGCTAAATAAATGTCTGCTATAATCTATCAGGGGCCTGACGATGAAGTAGACGGGGCCGCGTGCATTTTATCAGCCTGGTAATTGTTCATGTTGACACACATTGTCTTGGAGAGGATGGTATGGTGAGAGGCATTCTGCCTTATTAATGGTTTGTAATAAAGACGGGCATTCATCAGTTGTTATATGGCACTGTCAGACACGCTCATTCACACACACAAGCGCACACACATGTAAGCACATGTGTAAGCACACAGGAAGGCTACTCTGTTTGTCCACCATGTCCATGGTTGGTGGTGGTTGTATATGTATATGTATATATATATATACAGTATATATATATATAACCATATATAAATCCCCTTTTCACGGCCCCCCCTTGGGGGTGGTGGTGTGTATTCCTCAAGCTCGAGTCCTCTACCAGAGGCCTGGGAGTTTGAGGGTTCTGTACAGTATCTTCGCTGTGCCCATGATTGCACTCTTTTGGACAGAGACCTCATGTGTCACCTAGAATCTGCTGCAGCCACTCTCCCAGTTTATGGGTAACAGCCCCCAGTACCACTTTTACCCCCCACATCTTTTCCAGCTCTTCTTTTAGCCCTTGGTATATGATGCTGCTGTTGCTCAGGATTTCTGCATCTATCACCACTGCCTTCTTCTGCTGTTTGTCAATCATCAGGATGTCCAGTTTGTTAACCATCACCAGCTTGTCAGTCTGGATCTGGAAGCCCCACAGGATCTTAGCTTGGTCATTCTCGACCACTTCGGGAGGTGTCTTCCATTCTGACTGTAGGCTTCCAGCCCATACTCAGCGCAGATGTTCCTGTACACTATGCCAGCTACTTGGTTATGGACTTCTGCTCCTGCCTGCATGTCATACCTTGCTGTTATGTGCTGGATTGTTTCAGGAGCATCTTTGCACAGCCTGCCGCTGGGGTCCTGTCTGGTGTGGTAGACCCCCACCTCGATGGATATTGTACTAAGTGCCTGTTCTTGTGCTGCCATGATTAATCTGTGCTGCCTTTTAACCCAGCCTTTTCCATCCACTGGTAGGATTTCTTGATATCAGCCACTTCTACTATCTGTCGGTGGTACATTCCATGTAGGGGCTTGTCCCTCAAAGAAGGTTAAACGTCCTCTTCTGCATTATCAAGTTTTCTGTTTCCTGAGGTATTCACTTAGAAGCTCATACACCCTGCTGTATTTCTGCATCTTGGTTGTTTCGCCCTGGACAGTGGTTCTCACGTTCACCAGGACTTGGGATGAAGTTTCCTTGTCTTGATATCAGTGGCCTCTATCTCCTCCTTTGGCCAGCTTATTATACCAGCCAGGTATCTGATGACTGGCAGGGCGTACGTGTTGATGACTGGGACTTTTCAACATTTCATCTTGCTAACTTTTCAGGACCTGCCTTACTTGTGTAGGTATCAATCAATCAATCAATCAATCTTTATTTATATAGCGCCAATTCATAACAGCATTATCTCAAGACTCTTCCCATAAAGAGCAGGTCTAGACCAAACTCTTTAATTAGAGAGAGACCCAACGATTCAGGAATTCAACATTAAGGATTCAAGAATCCCCACATGAGCAGCATCAGATATTATATTAGCAAACAGTGGAGGAAGAACTCCCCTTTAACAAGAAGAAACCTGGAACAGACCCAGGCTCAGAGGGGGGGGGGGGGGGGGGGGGGGGTTCTGTCGGGGTCCATGTTGGGTGGAGGTTGGACAGAGAGAGAGAGAGAGGAGAACCATTGATTGATTGATTGATTGATTAACCACTCTGGGTGGGTCCCATCGATCAGTGACAGTATGGATTGTTGTGCAGTCTGTATATAAAAATATTCAACACATTATGTCTTGAGCTTCTAGCCAATGTTGACATTTTCAATATTCAATTTTCAATTTGAGATGAATAATCATAACTATACAAATGTTAATCAGGCTTTAGTTGTCAGGATTGGAAATTGTAGGAAAACAAATTACATTTTCACAGAGACCATGAAGGCAAAGTTGGTTGTCATTAAATTTCCCACAAACACATTTGCTAATTGTCATATATTGTACACGAGTTAAAGTGTGTTTGTGATATGGTATCTGAGAATCCTTCACAGATCTCAGACTCAGTGGACTTCCTGGATTGCACTGCATTTACTGGTACCTGTACCTGACACAACACACCCCCACCAACACGGCCTGTTGTGTTAACGATCAGTAGCTGGCTGATCTCGGTCTGAGCGCCCAATTTAACCACCTCTATGACACAAAAACTATCACACCAATTGAATTCTATTGACAGTTGTGGTCAGGATTTTAGAAATGCTGAGATCAGACAGATCTGAAAATTTAATCATCATGAAGTATCATATATTTAATAATGTTCTACATATTTTGATATGGTTCCATTCATTTTTCTTTGATCCTAAAAAAAAAAATATTGTGTCTGAACCACTGTTCAGGTCCACAAATTCCCTCTACATCACACACATAGATGTGATGTCCTTGAGATCATATTCACACAGCTACATGCTCTCCTTCCTTTTATAAATATATGCATTTTTGTCCAGACAATAAACAACAAACAGGGTAAATAATTTATAGCTGTGGTGAATAGGTATCAAAATGTAAAATCCTGCTGCCTGTTGATTTTCATACATGTATAATGCAGGCTGTGGGGCTGCTGAATGTGGCTTATTAGATGTAGAGGACAGTGCAGCGTGCTACTGCTGCTTGTGTAACTGGCCTTGAGTGATTGAAGTGGACTCGGTGGCCTTTCTTTTATGTCTCTGTGGACATTCTTACAATAGTCAGGATAATTACTTTAAAAGCTGTCTCTCTCTACTCATGTGCCTTTTTGTCTTGTTCTCTCTTTCATTCTGTCTCTTCTTCATCCACTTCCTCCAGATCTCTCTTTACATCATACTTGTCCATCTGCGCTGTCTCCTCATCCTTTTATCTCTGAATTTATATCTCAGGTTTTACATTTGGCCAACATGGTTCATCACTTTCCTCACTCACGTCTCCTTTTAGCTCCCCCTTCAAGGGGATGTAAAAGAGAGACACAAGGAAAAGATGCAAGATGAGAAGACTTGTTGGGAAATTAACATTCAGTCAAGCAACGTTTTCAGAAGACATCAATTACTGATGACCCTGTGTGCTGTTCTGTTGTCCTCATGCAACCCCCCACCCCATCCTACAATGTCCTATGAAGTTCAGGTTGCTATTACATAGTAATAACCACATTGTTAAGGTTGTTGGTCTGTTTTAAAAACAGGTTGGAAACAAGAGTCTAATGATTGGTTAACCTCGCCTTTTTTATCCCACACATCCTCTATTTTCCCACTTCTCTCATTATTTCTGGCTCTCCTGTGTCTCTTTCTTAGCCTGCTTGCCTAGTTCCTCTTACACTTTTCCCCATCGCTCATCCTCCATCCAGAACCATTCATCTTGGCCCGGTGACCCCTCCACCAGAGGAGACTGACGGCTGCACTGCCTGTTTTTGAGTGTCTCCACCATAATCCAGGTCTTGTGGATGGTTTCCAGCACCAGCAGACCCGCCGGTGTGGCAGAGACATAAAAAGTGGACAGAAAACAGAGAGAACATATGTACAAAGAGAGGAGAGGAGTGTGGGAGGAGAAACTAATGTCCACCCAACAGTATCTATTCATAAAAACAGCTGTGTAGTTGCATCATACATTTCTTAGTAGCCACAGCTGATGTGGGTGTGATTTCATTAGTAACCTTAATGTTAAATGCTTTGAAAAAACATATTACTTTTTGAATTGAAGATGTTGTAACACACTGCCTCTTTACCTCTCCCTCCAGTGAGTGAATAAAAAAAAGAGTGAATATTGGATTCACATTCATCAGGTGACACAATCACCGCTCCAAATGAATGATAAAGTTGCTCTGTGGTTGCTGGATGCTTAAGAAGGTAATTATTTGTTAACATGAGCCAGAACAGCTTTAACACATTATCACTTTATAGAGAGTTTTTTCAGATCATTGCAGAGATTGTCTACCTTCAAGCACCCCATAAAATCACTGTATACAGTTTCTGAATATTAGATCAGAAGTGCTGGAGGAGAAGTTGGGATCTTTGAAGTCATTGGGATTTCTCAAGACCATAAACGAGAGGTGGGGAGACAGTTGAGACACTTCCTGAGCCTGTTTGTCTTGAAAAGGAGAGTCCTGCAGTGCCTCCCAGAGGGCAAACAGTTGGTGGCCAGGTACTCTTTAAACACCTGGTTGTTGTCACTGATTGTTGACCACCTTGGCCTTATGGATTCAAAGGCCCTGGGTAAAGTTTGCCCTCGCAGTTAACCACCTCTGAAGTTTCCACCCAGGGGTACAGTCACTTCAGCGTTATAGATGTTGGAGTAAGAGACCCTGCTTTCACACCCACTGCATCGTAAATGGTGCCATCTCAAAGCAAGTGAAAAAGAGAAAGAGAAAAAGAAAACCCCAACTATAAATAGATAAAAAAAATAAGTGATTAATTTGGTGGAATAATTGCTTTCATTACAACCGCCCCAACACACACACACACACACACACACACACACACACACAGCCTGCCGTGGCCTCTCAGCAACCAATTATTCAGGAACAATCGGGGAAACTCAAACACAAAGTTATTTCTACACAATGGCAAAGATGACGTGCTATTGTTTAGCCCTTTTCTTTTTGAATTTTTTCTTCACCTGGCTGCTTTCTGCTCTGCCCTGCACCCCCACCCCACCCCCCCACCCCTCTCTTTGGACCACAGTAATGACAGTGAAGGGGACTGTTTATGCAGCATAGTGAAATGTCCCCATGATTCTCCTTTTGATGAGGGCTACTTCCTAACAAGCACAGAGATGACAGCAGACGGGTGAGACCCCGCAACAGTAAAGACAGATATTATGGTCATCGGGAAATCATCAGAAAGACAAGGGCTGGTAATGAAGAGAGACGGATGGCTGCTATTGTATTCCATCATTGATTGGCAGCACTAACCTCTTTACCTCTGTTTTTAAATTCATGCCTGTCTTTCCCTCTTCTCTGTCTGCCTTCATTTCTTTTTCTATTTTGTTCTCCATGTGCTTAATCCAGCAACCAGAGGAGCTGCATTTGTCAAACACTGCTGCAAACTCCTTCCCCAGCTGTAACCAGCTATAAGCCATGCCTCAATAAGTTTGTTTAAACAGCTGATCAAACTCCCATGTAAAGCTGAGAGTCCTAACACCTTCCTGCGACATGTATCCATGCCTTAAACCCCCCGCCGCCACCCCCCACCCCCCCGCAGCGTCGCTGCACCTTGCAACACTTTCCACGCTTAATCTCTCAAATCAATGTCAATTACACACTGATTATGTTTAGTGCGTCTAACCATTTGTCTTGATTTGGGAGCCGTGTAAGTGTGGAAATCAGCAATCCATGTACGAGCTGGTGGATATTGAGGGTGCGGGTGGGGGCGTTGTGGTGCCACAGTATAGTATTGTAACTTCAAAGGTCAACTTTGACTGTTTCTGCATCATTAGATATGAAGAATAGTTCTGATTTACTGGGAAACACAAAAGGTCAAGCGTGACCACTCTCCCTCTCCCTGTCTCTCAGGTCGTAGCTGTGCTTAGGTTCCATGTCACACTGTGAAGACAAAATGGCAGCAGCCAAGGGGCCAGAGCAATACACACTACAGCCAGCTCAGCGGGTACCTGTCTGAAGGTTGTCCACACGTCACTATGCCTTTGCGTTGCCATTTCTCGTGCTGTACAGGTTGAAACGCACTTACTCCTCATGGTCCAATGAGTCTGAAAATACACTCAGAGTCCACTTCTTTCCTCTTTGGAATCCACTATGCCCTGCGGGTAGTGTTAGAATAAATATGACATTAGCAGTTGTGCTCTTTTTTCATGCCAGTATTTGTGTGTCATGGCATGATTTTATAATTCAGTGATTGAGAAAACATTTTCGCTTCGTGATTGTCATTACAAATTAGTATAAAACCAAAATAGACATTTCTAATATTGCTTTAGTCCAGGATCTGTGATTCATGCATTGACCCTTTGAGAACAGACGGCCTTGGGAGCGAGCCTGCTCACTGCCACAGGAGGAGCTGTTTGGATTTTCTTGTTTAAGTCAGTCTAAAATGAAAACTGTAATAGGTATTCATTCATTTTGCAACAGAAAGCTAAGACTTCAGTCTTGACATCCTTCCTCCATGTTGCAAGTTGATGATGTCATTAAGTTACGTTACAAGCTATACAAAACACAGTGACAACACGCAGTACAGTGGCATTGCCTGGGGGGGAAATGGGAGGGAAGTTGCTCAGTCTTTAAGAGGCTAAAGATATGAGTACCCACCAAGGTGGGTAAATAACAACTAAGTTAGTTGACCAATCAACCAATCAATTAATCTTTATTTATATAGCGCCAATTCATACACAGCGTTATCTCTCTTTCCATAAAGAGCAGGTCTAGACCAAACTCTTTCATTAGAGAGAGACCCAACGATTCAGGAATTCAACATTAAGGATTCAAGAATCCCCACATGAGCAGCATCAGATATTATATTAGGAAACAGTGGAGGAAGAACTCCCCTTTAACAGGAAGAAACCTGGAACAGAACCAGGCTTTCTGTCAGGGTCCGAGAGACAGAGATAGAGAGAAAGAAAACAAACAGCAACCAAAATAATAACAGCAGCTATAGTGCTGATAATAGGAATATGACTAATAATGAACAACATGGTTACAGCGCAAAAATACCAATGTATCAATGCACTGGGGAAATACTTCTGTTCAGTCAAATCGTCTTTGAATCCTGTTCATGAAAATGAGCAAAGTTCAAAAACTAAAACATGAAAATAATTCAAATGACTTCTGGAGTGTTAACAGATATTTTGTTCATGTGTCTACATTCAGCATCGTTTGGATCAACATGTTTTGAGTCTGTCTGGTCAAAGTTGATGAAAAACATGTCAAATTTTGGAATTTTTTTCATATATGGCACAATCTGAATACTTATCTATTATTATGGTTTGAATCCTTTTAGCTGAGGTTGTACAGGTTTTAGACACATGAAGCATTTAAATGATCACAATAAGCAAAAATGTGGACACGGGGGGAGTTTAAAAGGGTTAAGCATGAATTCTTCATGTACATCCTTGTTAATAATACTTAATAGTAGACTGTAGTTTTGTGGATGGGGCGTCATAAAGGAGCCATGAGTGTATGAGATGGTAAATGCTCTGTATTTGTAAAGTATCTTCCATTTCAACTACTCAAAGTGCTTTTACATCACATCCTCATTCAGCCATTCACACATCATTCATCCACTCTATCTCTGAGCCACACACCCCCAGATATTTGTATTTTTTTATATTGGATTTTTTAGACTATAGACTGCCGCTCTGACACCCAGAGCGGCAAAATTCAGTGAGTTTGCTAAGATTTGAAACAAACAAATGAATGATAAATCATTTATCTGTTTGTTTCAAATCTCAGTTTTAGCTTGTACTGACACTGTCACTTTCACCTGTTAAAATGGCAAATATCACTACTGTCAGATTATAGCAGCTGTAAGTAATTAGCCTCAAGAGGATGAGTTTGGTGTTAATCTGTATTTTTCTTATTGTCGAGAAATTCCACGAAAAGACCCAAACCTGTTACTCTGTCTCTCAATACTTTCTGACTTCTCTACTGTGTCTAAGGCTGTCATCTCCAGTCACATAAGTCTAAAAACGCTCAACCCCCTTAACAAATGTTACTCAAACAGGAGGAAACTCGTTGGGGACTATTTTCCTTGGTGGATTAATCCACATTTGGCACACTAATGTCTGTGTGTGAATGAGTCAAAGTGAACTACAGTGTGTGTGTTCATGATAATGTAAGAACGTGTCAACCAATGCAACAGTATGACTCACTGATGTGTTTTAATAGTTTTTGGAAAACAAAGGAGCTCTGTGACTGAGGTGTAGAAGATAAATCACATGCACAAGACTAGTGTGTGTAACTGCGTCTGTTCTTTTCATGACATTTGTTTGTCGGATTCATCATCGGATTCACTCTGTGCGTAACTACAACAGGCAAACATTTAGTCTTTTGTCTTGAAGTTTTGAATCAGGACTTCAAATATTTGAAGTTGTGCTTGAAAAATAAGGTGTCCCAAAATGTTATATTTATATTATACTACGCATTCATACTACACTGTTATATCATCTCATTCTGCGTGTACCCCTGTTTTTGGGGCTAAAGTGCCTCTGAAAAATGGAACTGAACCCTGTCATACTACCTTATTCAAACAGGGACACCATGATCCAAGTCGCCAGACCCTGATAGAAATAGTGTAACATTAACCACTTAGCAGGAGTGATAAAGAGGGAATGAAGACATGGAGGGATCATGAGGGCAAAGAATTGTGCAAATGTTTACTTCTGCATTCAGTGCAAAAAGGGATGGATAATTAGAATGACATTTAGCATAGCCAACGGTTTCCGGCAGGGTTGTCCAGTTGGCTTTCGTTTGTCAGCACATCATTAAATATCAACATTGCATCCATCTAGGGGCTGCAGCTATGAACTCTGGGCCAAACAAACGCTCATCAGCGGCGCCGTCAGTGGCAGGCGAGCCGGAGGTGGGTGGAGTACCACCGGCTTCTTTTGGCTCCCAAATGAGGTGAAACTGGTGCTTTTCGCTAATATGCAACTGACCCCTGACAAGCACTATCTCTTGGCTCAAGCTATGCACAGAAATCCAGGAGGTCACATTAGCAGGCTAGTTATAACAGGGTGTCAAATGTCTGTCAGCGCATTCTGGGCTAAAAGGCTGTAGCCACACAATGAGTGACACTGGACCACTCATAATGTATGGGCAGCCATTAGCCAAGAGGAGAGCAGGGCCTATATGTGACATGATCCCTATCTCTCTTCTTTCATTTCACTCCCTCTTCCTGCTCACAGTTGAATTAATAACTCAGACACCCAGGAGAGGAAGGGATCTTCTGCTCTCTCCATGTTATTTAAATGAGCTCTAACCCGTTTTCCACTTGGGGTGCGTGGGGGATGGGGTGCGACTGGGGAAAAGGGGTCAAACGCGGCTGTGCAATAAAGGAGATGCATGCAAGAACATGGCTTTAACATACGGGGGCCAAGCAACCACTGTGTATGTTTTCACATTAAATGCAGACAGACATATTGATCCTGAATGCTGACTCTGGAATGAAGCCAGCAAGTTTGAGCAAAGCTCATTAGGCCCTGCGCATCTCTCTTTGGCTGCAGTCAACAACAGAAACACACTGATATAAAAGAAAAAAGGAGACACGGCAACACAAAACTCAGGTCACGTACACGTCTCAAATCTATGGAAATGCTCACATAAAAGCGAGGTTTGTTGAATATGTAGCTGGACCTAAACCCTCTCTCTGGAGGTTGAAGATCATTCGGTGCTGTATTGGCAGCTGTAAGAGAACAGTATAAAAATGAAAGAGTGGTATGCACTGGCACCAGTAAACATACAGGATGCAGCCTAGGGGCTGTGTGCCTTGTTTTCACATGACAGCAATGCAAAACACAAGATTTTCACGTTGTAGTACCATGAACACAAGGTGAATATTACCATTTATGTAAAATTATTATTTTTTATTTTATTTTTTTTTACATTATTGCTCTTGTTTTTATATTGAGTTATGAGTTAAGTAATGATTACCATAACACATTTTACACAGAAACAAATTAAATGCATTACCTACTTCATAGAACATTTGCAAAGTTGATATATCAAATATTTTAATGTCAATTTGTTTACATTTATTTACCTGGCATTGTACAACACAGGGTTGCACAGCAAAATAGAAGCTGCAGCTACACACACACAGCATATATACATTTAATTAAATCTAAAATAGAAATAGAATAGAAATAGAAATATATATAAAACATATATACACACACACACACACGGACACACAAAGGAACTCAGCAGGAAGGTTGTTTCAAACATCTTGGAGAACTGACCACAGATCTTCTGTGGATGTGGGCTGCCTCGAATCCTTCGCTCTCTTCATGTTCCTATGCATCGTTGGGCATAGTTGGCCATGTTTCCATGTCAGAGGTCTGGCTTCTATGAACACCACTACCACACTCCAACATTGCCTGTTTCTTTGTGTTTCTTCAAAAGAGCTTGAACGGCACATGTTGAAACCCCAGTTTGCTTTCAAATCTTTGCGTAGGAGAGACCTTGCTGATGCAGTAGAACCACCTTGTGTCTTGTTGCTGTGCTCAGTCTTGTCATGATGGCCTGTGACATCAAACTGTTCGACAGCCTCACCTTGGTAGCAGAGTTTGACTGTTCTTCACCCAGTTTGAAGCCTCCTCCAGCTGTTTCTGTTTTACTTAGACTGTTTCAACCTACATATGAAACTGATGATCATCAGCACCTGTTTAGTATAACTGGTTAATCACACACCTGACTATGATCCTATAGAATCCCTGACTTTGTGCAAGTGTACCTAGAAGAACTGATGCTGTTTTGAAGGCAAAGGGATGTCACACCGCATATTGATTTGATTTAGATTTTTCTTCTGTTTGCTCACTTTGCATTTTGGAAATCGATAAAAAATAAACAACTGAATTTTATATTTTTGAAAGCATTCTTACCTCACAGCATTTCTTCACACCCGCCTGAGACAAAAGTTTGGACACACCTTCACATTCAATGTTTTTTCTTTATTTCTAGTATTTTCTACATTGTAGATTAATATTGAAGACATCAAAACTATGAGTGAACACATAGAATTATGTAGTAACCAGAACCAGAACATGTTTTATATTTTAGATCCTTCAAAGTAGCCACCTTTTGCTTTGAGGACAGCTTTGCACACTCTTGGTCAGCTGGGATTAGCTCCAGCCCCCTCGTGACCCTGATGGATAAGCAGCATAGATAATGGATGGACTACTGTTCTGTTCCATACTTTGGCAAAACCACTCAATTAAGTAAAGAGAAATGGCAGTCCATCACTACTTTCAGAAATGAAGGTCAGTCAGTCTGGGAAATTTCAAGAACTTTGTTCTCAAGCGCAGTCACAAAAACCATCAAACACTATGATGAAAATGGTTCTTATTAGGACCATCACAGGAAAAGAAGGGGATAAATTCATCAGCTTCAGAAACCGCAAATTATCAGCAGCTCAGATTAGAGCAACATAAATGCTTCACAGAGTTCAAGTTGCAGACACATCTCAGCATCAGAGGACACTGTGTGAATCAGGCCTTCATGGTGGAAATGCTGCAAAGACGCCACTGCTAAGGAGGAACAACAAGAAGCCAAGAAACACAAGGAATGGACTTCAGACTAGTGGAAATCTGGACTTTGGTTCCACCCTCCATGTCTCCATGAGACAGAGAAAAGGTGAGTGGATGGTTTCTACATGTGTTGGACTGCAGAATGAAGGAAAAGCAGCCAACAAGTGCTCAGCATCTCTGGGAACTCTTTCAAGGCTGTTGGAAAACCATCCAGGTGACGACCTCATGAAGCTGACTGAGAGAACACTAAGAGTATGCAAAGCTGGCATCAAAGCAAAAGGTGGCTACTTTGAAGAATCTAAACTATAAAACACATTCTGGTTCTAGTCTGTATAACACTTTTGTGTGTACTACATAATTCCATATTTGTTCCTTCATAGTTTTGATGTCTTCAATGTTAACCTACAGTAGTAGAAAATGATAAAAATAAAGAAAAAGGATGGAAAGAGAGGATGTATCCTAACTTTTGACTGGTACTGTATATTCACTTAATGTACAGCTATTCATGTACATATATACATTTGCACCCATGAAATTATTCTGTACAGAATTTTTTTTACATTTTTGCTTGGGGCAATGTAAACAGCATCAACAAGACGACACCTGGGAAACATAGTCCATCAACTTAGACTGTATTTGAGCACCAACCATTATTGATGTAAACACAGAGCCTGAGATCGGGATACAGTGTGCCCATCAAGACTAATAGTTTAATCCAACCTGTTCTAATTCAAATATTGACGCTTTCTCACCCCCTTTTGGCATCTGAAACCAACACTCTCTTCTCCCTCCTCTTGGGGCGGTCACATTACCCACCACCACCCTACTTGTTTATTTTCTAGGAGTTGTCTTCCTTAGTAGCTAAGACTCTGAAACCACCTAAATCCCCCACTGAATATACATTATTTCATCTCTGGGGAATACAGGGGCAGCACGGTGGTGCAGTGGTCAGCTCTGCTGCCTCACGGCAAGAAATGCAAACCGCATTTCTGAACCTGGGCCCTTCCTATGTGGAGTTTGCTTGCGTTGTTTCTCTCCGGGTACTCTGGCTTGCTCAGTCCAAAGACATGCAGGTTAATTGGTGACTCTAAATTGTCTGTAGAAGCGAGTGTGAGTGGTCGTCTGTCTCTGTGGATTGGCCCTGTGATTGACTGGCGATCAGTCCAGGTTGGACCCCGCCTCTCGCTCAAAGTCAGCTGGGATTGGCTCCAGCTCCCGCGCGACCATTAACGGTATAGACGATGGATGGATGTGTCATACAGGATATTTAGGTGGCTGAAGGTATGTAGGCTCTTTAAAAAAAATACATTACAACATACTTTCCAAAACCTCTAGGTATCTTTAAGCGAACAATAACATTTGTATGGAATCAGAGCATCCTCAGGTATAGAACTGTCTTAGCACTGGTATAGTAAGCTCCAAGGTTTTCAGTCTCATTACTGGGGAGATATGTGCACAGCCAGCTCCACCGCCTCATTTGAAAAGAGCACATCAATGAATGTTGTTGTCATGGTTTCCTTTGTTCCAGCCTGCTTGAAGGAGTCACTTTGGATCGCTGTAAACTTACGGTTGCAATGAAAGAGCGCGAGTGTGTGTGTATGTGTGTGTGTGTGTGTGTGTGTGTGTGTGTGTGTGTGTGTGCGTGGGTGGGTGTCTATGTGAGAGGTGATACGAGGACAGAGGATCTGTGGCAGACCCAATGAAAGCTTTGCTAACCTTTAGACAGAGGGAGAGAAAAGGACAAAGAGAAAGAAAATTGCTGTCTGTTTGAAGCTACGTCCGACTGTTACTGAATTTCATTTTGTGGAACATCCCCTGTTTTTTTCACTGTTGCTATAGTAACATATCTCTTTAATTGTGGAAAGTATCTCAATTCAACTAACCCACACGCTTTCTAAATCAGTGAACAAAAGACGAGAGTAAATGTTCACCGAACTCACGTCACGTTATGATTTTTGTATAAAAGAAAGTGTTTCATTTTAGCTTTGAAAGGAAAGTCAAAACAGCAAAGAAGTGGATTAGCTTAGTTTTAACTGGCAGCATCACAGAGAGGAAACATTCTTCCTGCTTAGGCCACTGACAGCAGTGGTCGTTTGACTCACATGTGAGATCACTCATGCTTTTCTTCTAATTACTGGAGTATTAAAGTCACTGCATTATTGTCTTTTCATTCACTTTGTCATAGTTTTTTTTACACCTATAATTATACATATATTCACATATTCACATTGTACATACACCATAAATGTTTTTTTTTGCTTAAGGTAAAAGTGTGTTTACTTTGTTCAACTTTGTTGCACTTGTCTCCCTTTTTGTCTGATAATGTGTAAGTACACAACACCTGTGGAAAAACCAAAGTCAAATTCCTTGTATGTGTTCTCAGACTGATTCTGAATCTGGGTTATGTGATGCTATGCTTACTTTTAGTTTAAGAGCCTACACTCCAACATACAATACCACCATTCTGGTCCTTTCTCAGTCAGCCTCAGACTGTCAGCCTCAGGCCTCGCATGACTCGTGACACAAGACGACCAGAGGAAGTTGAAGACCTCAGCACAAGCTGACCGCTATGAATGAGGTGCAGTATTGTATTGTTGAAAAAGTGCGTCAGTCTTGAAGTCCACCCTCCTGCATTGTCTCTATATCCCAGAGTACACTGCAGTCCATTTCAAATTGTGGTGACTGGAATTTGAAATAATCTAATCTCAAAGACTCAAACTGACTATAGTGCTTCCTCCCTTGAAAGATTCATTGGCTGGAAGTCATCTTTAAAATTCAGCCTGGATGTCTGTCACTGGGGGAGAGAAAAAACAACAGGACCGGTTGACAAGTGTGGAGAATGATGGAAACTTTCTTTGCAAATGGGTAGCAGGCCTGTCTGCTAGACGCTGTCAGTGACAGGAGGGACTGGAAACTATTTGCTGAAACTATCTGAACCCATGAGCCATTCATCAGGTGGACTGTAATGAACAAAAGCACTATCTCAGAACTTTTTGTCCACCGTTCAATACTATATCTGTCCTCTGTCACTATCTAGTTAGTGCTGCACTGAAGGATCGCCCTGTCTGACATTTGGGACTTGTCAGACACAGTGATGGATGATTGAGGGGGTTGTGGTAACACGTCTACCTAAACATTCTCTCTGTTGAGGGATTCTGAGCTTTCTCTCTCAACCACACACTTGCTGGCTCTGGATTTTTACCAGCAGGCTGCCAGTTGGCCAACAGTGCTATTTAAGAATTTAAAGAACCGTTTCTATTCGTTCTATTTTTGCTGATGAGTAAAATTGAAAAATTTGAAGCGATGATGTGAGAAAGTGTAGAGTATAGTCATTATATCAGAAATGATCTTTTTTATTACTTATATTGTACATTGTTGATTTAAAAAAGAACTTACTAATTGCTTTTCCTCGGAGTAATCAATTTCTTCATCCCTAAAGTGCATCAATAGGGTATCAGTGCTGTATTTCATTTCATTTAATCTGGACCAAAGGGAAAAAAATGTGTGTATATGTATACACACACACACACACACATATATATATAGTATAGAATTAGTTTGGTGAATCTGACTTGAAACATTTATATGAGCAAAAAAAGTTTGAGAGCTTTAGGATAGTAGGATATGAATGCAAAAATATTCTTGCATGAGACAAAAAGAAAGAAAATTTGTGTGTGTGTGTGTGTGTGTATATATATATATACACACACATTGAGTCTCATGCAAGAACATTTTTGCATTCATATCCTAAAATTAAAATTAATATCCCTACATTTGCCACATCAATGTGGGCAAGTTTCATTCACAGAAGAGTTAGTAGCAGCGCTACTCCTAAAGAGGGGAGCAGAGAGAAGTTGGACGTCAAAAAATATAAAGAAAAGTGGTTGATAACTAGCGTGAGAGGTAGTCAAAGGGACATGGGCGGGTGATGTTACACCGTCAGGTGGGCGGCTGTGGCTCAGAGGAAGAGCGGGTCGATCCCTGGCTATGAGTCAGCATGTCGAAGCAGCCTTGGGCAAGACACTGAACCCCCACTTGTTCCTGTGTGAATGTGTCTCCTCCAGCTTAGATTGCTCCTGAATGAATGATGTGTGAATGGGTGAATGAGAATGTGATGTAAAAGCACTTTGAGTGGTCGAAATGACTACAAAAGGCACCATACAAATACAGAGCATTTACCATTTACTGGACAGAGAACTGCAGCTGTCAGATCGAGAGACTTTTCCTAGTGACTCAGCTGTTTATGTTACTGGGCTGAAAAGCCAATAGAAATAATGAAATTTAAAAAAGTCTCTCATTAAATTGGGAGCAATGATGACAAAATCTGGGGAACAGGTCATACATTTTGCATAACTTGTACATCAACTGTGTTCTGACGAGTGGTTCTTGCATGAACAGATTTCTGTCACCTGGTTCATTTCCTGTTGTCACTAGCTTATTACAAACAGATAAGATATATAGGGATTATAGGGCACTGTCGGTAATATTCTTGTTCCTGAGTGACAGTAAAACGGAGCGTGAGATGGACAGATGAACTGGTGCAGCATCAGCAGTGTTTTGGACTGTGAGCTGAATCTATGTTCCAACCCTCACCTATGGTCACGAGCTTTGAGTAATGACCGAAAGAACATGGCTGCAGATATAAGCAGCCAAAATGAGTTTCCTCCGCAGGGTGTGTGTGGGTTCAGCCTTACAGAAAGGGTGAGGAGCTCAGGCATCCAGTGGGAGCTCTGAGTAGCTTGAAAGGAGCCAGTTTGGGTCAGGATGCCTCCAGGGTGCCTCCCCTTGGAGATTTTCCTGGACAGGGCAAACCTAGACCCTGCTGGCCTGAGAACAGCTAGGGATCCCCCGGGATGAGCTGCTAGTGCACTGTGACCCGATCACGGACAGGAGGAAGAAAATGGATGAATACAACATCCTCAGTGTTACATGGACCCACAGAGGAAATCCTGGTCATGAGGACGTCATAAAGAGCTGATTATGGGAGACATCTGTAAGAAATAATACTGAATGTAGAAAAAAAGACTGGTGCCACACTGTACCCCTGTACCCCTTTTTGCTGAGCTACTGCAACGGTGACCTTTGCTGCCACAAGTAGTAATTATGGGATGGTGGTGCATTACTGATTTTATCTGTGCAACAAAAGGTATTTAAAAGGAAGGAAAACACAACTCAAAGGCTGATTTTGACACGAAACGGGAACAAAAACAAATGATGTGATTTTAGTGAAAAGATTTTAATTTTATTGTTGTGACATAGAAACATGCAGTAGTTAACCAACATGTGAATATGTCCCACAGACATTACAATCCACATCACTTTCACACACCCCAGAAAACACTGTCTGATAACTGCTAGTATGTAACTTAACTCAGATAAGTGTACCACATAATCAGCACTCAGCCAATCGCATGGTCATATTTTCAACTCTTTCTGTCTCTGAAGTAAGCCTGCACTGTTATTCTACAGAATAAATCACAAACTGACTTCCGAGGTGCTTCATTTGACGACACTGACAAGATTGCAGGCGTTTCCTTTCCACAAAAACAAGTCTTTATAAGTTATTGGAATATAAGTCACATAACGGCTGAAGGGAGAAAATAGGTGACCGGTGCTTGACAGGGTAGCTCCTGGTCCACTGATGGCTTGTTGAATTTAGGGGATGCTGGCTCAGGACAGGCAGGTGGCAGACAGAGAGAGTTCACAAATCATCATAATGTTTGTGTTGCTTCTAAATACTTACAGAAATTTAGCAGTAAGGTTCTGTTGTTGTGGCTGGAATATTTCAAAGACTTTTATTTCTGGGTTCGGTCATAAACCAATGAACATTTAGACACTTGGGTCTTTGTACTTGGTGACAATAATTGCAACACCTGCTTCTCTCCTCTGCAGTCACCTTCATCTTGTGAAATTATTGTCGCTTATGTTATCATGACACCACAGCGAAGCAGTGAGCAGGTTCATGGTAACGAAGGAACATGTCACCCAGTGCAACAGTTAGCCCAATGATGCTTCTTGTATAGTTCTTGACACTCTCTGGCCTCTGGTGTCCACTTCTTGAATGTGCATGTGGTTGCAGGCTGCCTCAGCACACAGGGTTTGTAGGGTGACTTCAAAATGCCCAGGTTGTGATCTGATGTGCCAAGTTGTGGATGAGCTGAAGCAGTGTATGCGTCCTTGGCATTTGTAAAAAAGCAGATCAAATGCCCAGTTTTCCCTGGTGGGACAGTCAACACACTATGTAAAGCCAGTCAGATGGGAGATGATTAAAATCTGATATCACAATGAATGCATCAGGGCGCTGGGTCTGTATCTTGGCAACAGCGTAGTGGATGACGTCAACACAGCTGCAGGCCCGGCTCGTGGCTGACAACAATGGTAACCAAAAAACAAAACGTGCTAAACGACAATGGCGACGATGTGAGAAAACTCCCTCAGTACATAGTGAGGTCTGAGACCGAGTGCCAACAGTTCAACATCCTGACAGCAGATCTTCTCCTTTACAGTGATGTGACCAGGGTTGCATCATCTGTTGTTCACAAACAACATCAGTCCTCCACCTTTGTTCTTTTTACTCTGTCTGCCTGTACCGCCATGAAGCCAGGTAGATCCACACAGGGATGCTATCATTCAGCCAGCTCTCATTAAAACACATTGAACTGCACTCATGGTATGCTTGCAGGTTCTTCACAAGAGCCTCTTGCTCATCACACTTGTTGGATAGAGCGTTGACATTTCCCATAATAATCGATGGTAAAGCCGGCTTGTATCTCCTTATCCTAGCTGCTAGCTTAGCCTTACACTTGGCACCAGCGCTGCCACAAAGTACAGTGCATCATTTGAGTCATGGTTTGATTAACATACAACACTTTACAGTATGCATTCACATAATTCACAGCAACAATTAAAAACGGCAGAATCATTCAGTATTTCTCCATAATGTCTGTCATAACTCATGCTTTAGTTTTGTGATGAACAACATCAATGTTGTGACTGCTAAATGCACTCGCACAGACACACACACACACACACACACACACACGCACAGGCCTCCATGTTAGGTGGTATAATAACAAAGCAGGTCCAGTGAGAGGAGCTTTACCATGCATGAATGATAGGCTTGGTTCTCCCTTTAACATTCACAAAGCCAATTCCCCAGCTTCCATATCTCTGAGCCACACACACACATTCTCCGCATCCCGAGCCTCCCCTCTCTGATTGCAATTAGTGAGTTATGCACTTGGACTTTGGCCAGCTATGCAGGATTAAATTATTCATAGATGTTAATAGGTACTGTCTCTCTCTCTCTCTCTCTTTCATCCCTCCAATCTGGGCCCTAGCTCATACAGCCCATGCCGGAGAGATAATATTGACCTTTTCATTGGGGCATGTTATTAGGAGCTGCTCTCTATTAAAACAAATGATGACATTGTCTGTAAAGCACAATACAATAAGTCATTTCAAAGGGATTACTTTAGCTTCCGCCCGGAGAGAGCAAGAGTAAACTCAATACAGCTCTGGAAAGTCAAACTAAAATGAACAATGATGAATGAAGTAAACAGAAGCTGGAAAAAAAAAAGAAGCAATATAATCCCACGTTCAGTGCCATGCAGGCTCTGTGATGTTGTTTACTATACCAGCGTGCATTTGCATACAACGGAACACAATCCTAGCCATTCATTAATCCTTTTATCTTTTTATTTAATTTAGTCTTAAAGGTGCTACACGCAGCAGTTTTTAATAGCAGTGTGTCTTTGTCAAATTAATAGATAAATCTTGGAATAATTATGGTAAAGAAAATTATATTTGCTTCAGTCCTTGCACACAGTTTAGTGGTATTGTTACCAGAAAAAAAGCAGCATTATTCAGTTGTTAGCTGAAATTGACCACACGTTTAGCTGACAAGAAGGTGTTGAAGTAGAAGCTGTCAAAAGCACTTTGGAAACAGAATATTTCAATACTAATAATGCCTACAGACTAGATGCATACACACATATTCTCACTATTTCAGCAGATGTTGCTATGTTGAAATTGTGAATTGGCAACTCGCTCATGCACCCGTTTTAACGAAGATTGTCCAATTTTAAGTGTGTGTGTGTGTGTGTGTGTGTGTGTGTGTTGGGGGGGTTCCTAGTCACTTTTTGACCTACCATGAATCCAGAATGAATATACTGATATCTTCTGCCTGCTGAAATTCTATATGGAGCAGCTTAATGTGTTGTTACTGATATTTACATTCTGCTTCTTATTGTAAAATTGTGAACATGAAAATCAATTACCCCCCCTCTTCCCTCACTGCTTTGTCAGACATGCAACAGACTGACTAAGCTGCTGTTGGTCATTATGCATGTTGAAAGACTGAACAGCTTTACAGCTCAGTCCGTCCGCCTGCCTGTCAATCACTCTTAAGTCCAACATTCAGTAAGAGAGGGCGATGTGAGCATCAGGCTGGACAGGCAGGATGAGATTGATGGACAGACAGAGGAAGACAGGATTAAAGCAGGAATCCCTGTGTGGTTGTCCACCCTCCTTCTTACCAGCAAACTCAAACATTTGAAGTGAAAATCCTCCATCGGGGAGTAGCTTGTGGTTCGGAACGGCAGGGCCTTTGACTCGTTTCTTTCTTGAAGCAATGCCTTCCGGCTCTCTGTGTGGTACTGATAGTTGCCCTGACAGAATGTAATGATACAGGTGGTGTGTTTTGCAATGGCATATTTGCCTGGTCAAATACTTTTGTATAGTAACTGCCAGTAATATGGGAAAAGTGTTTGATTACTGTGATACATGAGTTTACAAGTTGTGACATGTTAACTGTCACACACATTTCAGTCCATCACATGCTGGACGGCAGCAACGGAGCAGATAAAAGCCCCCCAGTGTGGGAACTGTACACCACTCTAACTAATCTGACTCAGGGATATTAAATATGAAATCATGAAAAACAATGTACAAGACAACCAGTCTGGGAAACAGAATACAATGTCCCTGCATGAACAACACATTAGGACCTGCCTGCTGTCCAAGAGCTTGGCCAAATCACAAAAACATTAAAAAATGATTTCTCACTTATCTATAGTGACATATAGCCATACTTAAGTGTACCTTTACTTATACTAAGTTTCAGTTTTATCTGTCCGGATATTGTGATATCTCCATCCACTTCAATACAATGGAGGTGAATGGAATTAAACTTTTAGTTGGGAGAGATGGATTTAAAGAAGGCTTTGAAGAGGTGTTGGGAAAAAAAATGAACATAGTGTGGACAAAAGTTGATTAGATATGTGAGCAGTTCTTGGTAATTAATCCTCATGGTGACTTCATGTCAATCAAGACCAGTCAGTTCTATTATTCTAACCCAATTTCACAATTTACTAATTTGCCTGACATTGGAAACCTCACGGAGAGCATCAGAGGAAGGATCCCTCTCTCAGGATGAACATACAAGAAATAGATGCTTTGTGTACAGAACGGACCAATCAGACACTGAGATGATAGCTGACAGCAGCAGAGATAACAAACGTTCTGAAGACTGACAGACACAAAACGGCTGTCTAACAGAGGCTGTGGCAAAATCTGATCCAAATAAAAAGTGTGACCGCCCTCTCCGTCAGCTGATGGAGTTTGAAGTGGGAAAGTAGTATCCCTTATTTAACTTTCATTTACTTAATTTACTTAATATCATTGTTCACTAATATTGCACTGGTAAGTTGTCCTCACTGTGAGCAGTCTGTATTGGAAATACTTTCTGCAAAGGATGTGATGATTATGGGTCCTGATTCCACTCTGAGTGCTTTAATATTTTCAGTCCAATTCGACACTTGCATGTACATAAATTCTAATTAAATATGTATCTAATGCACAACACATTTTCCACAAGTTAGTTGATCCAAATACTGAAGGTCCTGGTCAAGTTCATGAGCTTAAATTATTGATCTGATATGAATGAACAATGGGAGAATGTGACTCCTGAAACTGGCATTATGCATTCCACTCGAGACAGGACGCTTAAACACACACAGAGAGAACACCAACCCGACGACAGACATTTCATTCTGTTCTCACATCGAGTTATTCACAGACTTAACATTCAAGAGGATGTTTGTCATTTTAATTGGGTAAAGTGACGCTCAGCCTGCCTACAGCTGAGACGCTGCTAACTGAATGTTTTGCGCACTGCACTTAGCTCAAGGTCAGTTGTGTCACACCAACTTTCACTTGCATATACAAGCAAAATGCTGCACTGTAGGCAGATGTAAAAGAGAGCAATGCTGCAACAGTAGCACTGAGGTAGACAGAAAGTTCAGAAGGCTGCAGCAGCATTATTTACCTCTCTGGAACTAAGCCATCATCAGGTGCATTAGTTACACCTGTACTATGTTGTGCTCAGTACTCTGGGGCACCAATAAATGTTGGGGTTCGCACCAGTTCTGCCAATCAGATCAATTTGGCTATCAGAAATAATTAATGATTAAAGATAAGTGAAAATTATGTTGATCAATTGGACTTAGTGTAAAGTCCACCTAGACTGGCGCTAAAGCCAATCTAGCTAGCCAATCTAACTGATTCAGTCTCATTAATATAACTAAACTATCAATTTGGTATTATGATCATACAACATAATATAATCAACGTAATAACTAAAATCACAGCGACCATACTGACAGCTAGGGGCTCTGGTTTTGTTAACCTGAGGTTGGACGGTCATGTGTCACACATTGACCAATGGTGGCTGTAAAGCTGGGTCCAGGGGTGTGTGCACATATGTGTGAAAGTAAAGGACCCTGGGAAACTGAGCTCAGAGACTCTTAAACTAGAAACATTCATATCCATTAATGAGTTTAAGAGTATCATAAAGAATGCAGTGAAGGAGGAATGTCACTGTTTTTCTTGAGAGACCACTATCCTTAAATAGGTGTCAATCTGTTTTATTGTTTATTTTCTATTTGTGTGTCATGTATCTGGCTTTTGATTTTGTATGGCTGCTACCTCGGCCAGGTCTCCCTTGTAAAAGAGATTTCTGATCTCAATGGGACTTCCTGGTTAAATAAAGGTAAAATAGATTAAAAAAAATAAAAAGAGAGGGAGCCCTTTGTTCAAAAGACAAAGAAACATGTAGTCCTCACCATTTGGTGGGGCCCAACACCTACCACATGTCATGAATGTCTGTTGGGACTTCTTTCAAGCACAGGTACATATTTTGATCTACGCAGTGCTTAGTTCTCCTGCCGGTCAGTGTGTCAGCAGGTGTGTTTATGTTTAGTTTGTCCTCAGTTCAAGCCAAAACACCACTTTGTCCGATAATGCCAATCACCCGCTTACTCTTGCACTGAAAGATTTTTCAACCATCACAACAGGGCTAACATATAATAGAACAGAATGTGTGCTACAGGTTGGACTCAGCTGCTGAAATTGCTCCAGCTTGAGTTTTGACATTTAAAAAAAGGAAAAGGCAGATAGCAAACAGCTATTGTGTGAGTATCCCTCCCATGAAAAGGCCAAACTTTAACTTATTGCCTTTATTATAAATCAGTGGTGACACACTGCGGGCCCAGTCTGACATTTTGATGGAGACGTCCTGCGCCTGATAACATGCAAATTCAAATGATGCTGCTGAGGCTACAGGACTGCTCATATATGTCTTTCTCTCTCCATCCCTCCTCACTGCAGCTCTCTCTCCAGGGCAATGATGTGTGATGCTATCTGTTACACTGCTCTGTGTATTTGCATGCCCGGTCGGTAGCCAGCATTTTTAATAATGTCACAACAGATGATGTTCTGCTGGTGGGTGGGTGGGTGGGGGCTGTGAGGAGAGGGAGGGAGAGGAGGGGGGAGGGGTCAACTGAATTTCAATGATGTCTTTATTTATTCATTTGGTGAGGAGTGGACTGGAATGGGTTGGGCTGGATAATGTAACCTATGTTGTAGATGATATGGATGATATGGTCGTCTGCATCTGGTGTGAATGTGTTTGACTGTAATTGTAGCTTTTCCCTGCATTCTGTTTCTTCATTGATCATCATTCATACATTTATTTTCAATGCTTGGCTCTTTGAAAGAGTGGAGTACTCCACAAATTTAATATTGCAGTCCTAGTATATTGTCAGACGCAAAAAAAGGCCTAAAATTCATGCAGCAGAATGACATGTATAACAATAGCTGACTGGTCACAGATTGGGTTGTGCTACGCAAGTAGTGGCTAATGTAGCCTGAAGCCTGCATGAGACATGAGCAGGGTCGGCTGCTCAGTTCTTTGATAAAGCTTATAGTTCAGGGCTGGCTCAGGCCTTGGACCAGCCCCTAGTTATGCTATAGGCTTAGACTGCCGGGGGACTCCCATGATGCACTGGGCTCCTCTCTCCTCCTCTTCCTCTCCATCCTGATGCTTCATGTCTCTTTAATGTCTGTTACTAACTTGGAATCTCTGGTTCTCCTGCTGTGGTTCTCTGGTTCCTGTGGTTCTACTGCCTCATGGTGAGGCAAGGGGGGGCATTTTGAACTCCCACTTAAGTTACCAAATATGGTCCCTTGCCTGATAAAGGGTTAAAAGTTAAATTCAGTTTATTACAACTTTGGTGAAACTGGTCAGTTCTAACTAAAATAGCGCTCATCTAAGGATCCTGCAACTTTGTGACATCACTAAAAACCTTTCAAGGGTCGAGGCACACGAGCAGACAGGTGGTAAAAAAAGCAACTCTTTGTCCTGATTATAATATAATACTTAATTGGGGGCGATGTCTGTAAAACAAATTAAACTGGTGAGCAAACTGTTATTAAAATGGCCCAGGTGGCAATAGGAGTTATCTTTTACAGCTACATGTATTGATTTTTATTGACAGTATTGACATTTAAGGTTTACAGTTATGATAAATGACTATTTATCCACTCATCCACACATACAGCAACATTAGTGTTCATTTGAAGCTGGTCCAACAATAACTCTCCTTTTAACTCTGTTTCTGGTCTTCTCCCAAGCAAAATATCCCTGACCTGAGCAATTAAATGCTCCATAATGTTCACCAGCTAGTCTTTAAATGTGTCTTTTTGCTATTTGGCGTGGGGCAGGTAGCACACAGTGGGTTTATCACAGCTTTATCTGTGAAAAACAGCTGCCTCTGCTGGAAAACAGGGTTGATGAGAGAGACTCAACCAAAACATTATGATAAAAGGCAAACTGCAAAGTTGGTAATAATCCTCTGTGGGTTTGTCATTATGAATGACTTCACATGACTCACTTGAATAAAATATTTGATGAAAATAATAACAACAATAATAATAATAACAATGAAAAATAATAATGATAATAAAAATAACAACAATAATAATAATAATAATAATCTGTGTTGGATGGGAGTGTGAGGGTGCACAACAAACAACAACTATAATAATAACAGCAACTATATTACTGACGATATGAATATGACTAATGATGAGAAATATGGTAACAGTGAAAAACATGACAATAGTTAATGCATGAATAATAATAACAGGACTAATATCAGTAAAAAGTGTCTGTGGCCAACAATCCTCAGCAGTGATTCATGAAGCCAGAGAACCACAGCAGGAGAACCAGGACCAGGATCCACAGGAACCAGAGAACCACAGCAGGAGAACCAGGACCAGGATCCACAGGAACCAGAGAACCACAGCAGGAAAACCAGGACCAGGATCTACTAGATTTCTCCAAGCCAATCAGCGACAATCAGGCTACATGACAGACCATCAAGAAATCATATATGGTAACTTTATTGACCTTGATTTTCACCATAAAATTTACATTTTTTTGAAAAACTCACAAAAGTATAACAGTCTTGTAATGACCACCAGTAATGGTCTAGGGTTGAAATTTTAAGTATTTCAATGAGTGCCCTACAAAGGGTTAAAAGGTCACGGTGAATATTACCCCTCCTGTATTTACAGTCAGTTGGGATTTCCTGCCTGGGTTTTATTAAGATGCTCCATGTTGAATCATCACACCTTTACTCTCTCTTCTGCTGTCTCAATATTGTTATTCATTTCCAATTAATCACTCCTTATTAAAAAGTCATTTGCCTTGAAACCACCTGTACAAGTGCTATACCTGTACTTCCACACAGTGCATGAGCTTAAATTAAATGAATTTAAAGATTACAATTTAAGCTCTGGAGACCTTGGGCTCACAGTCACATAAACATAGACACACATACCAAAGCTTTGGTTGCACAGTTCTATTGAGGACTACAAGCCAAGCCACAGCAATCATGGAGGTAGACTGGCATAATGATACAAAACAAAGAGCCAGGCTTTGGCTGCTAGTCAATACAAAACCCTGACCTCTTATAATTACAACATGCAAGACACTTCCAAAGAGGTCTTCACGGTATATGTGTGTATGAGTGTGTCTGTGTGGATGCCCTTCACATACAGGGATAAATGAAATGTGCAAAAAAAAATAAAGTCTGAGAATGTGATGAGTTTGTTTGATGGCCACAGGCTGACTAAATATCACAGGCAGGAAGGAGGCTTGGCTGGAGGACACTTTGACTGCACTATTACTATCAATAAACAGTATACATTAATACTAATTAATATAAATAGATATGCAAGCAATATATATTTAGAGACCTGTGGATGATGGTTTGCAGACTTTTACTTTCTTAAAGTACTTTGTTCCTTTATGCCCAGTCGTGCAACCCACTATTGTGAGCAACTGCAGAACCGAAGGAGCATTCCAATATTTTGCAAAATACATCGTCTTATTCAGAACAACATGAGGAGGTTGATTCAATTCAATTGTTTTATTGTCATATATACAGTTAAAAACAGGTTTCACCACACAATGAAATTGAATTGTAGTGCAGGACGCAGAGCTTTCAGCTATCAGGATCCTCTCCTGTGGAATCTCTTTCCACTTTTTGTTTGGGGGGGCAGACACCCTCTCTACATTTAAGAGTCACCTTAAAACCTTCCTATTTGATAAAGCTTATAGTTTAGGGCTGGCTCAGACCTTGGACCAGCCCCTATAGGCTTAGACTGCCGGGAGACTTCCCATGATTCAAGGTTTCTTCCCGTTAAAGGGGAGTTCTTCCTGCCACTGTTTCCTAATATAATATCTGATGCTTGCTCATGAAAGAATTCTTGAATCCTTGATTTTGAATTCTTGAATCGTTGGGTCTCTCTCTTAATTAATTTAAGAGCTTGGTCGAGACCTGCTCTTTATGGAAAGCATCTTGAGAGAACACAATTACAAAAATAAGATATACAATTTAAGTAATAATTGCACACAGATATGTCTATTGCAAAGCCTTGGATATGTTTTAAGGTGTAGCTTTGAGTTTTGGCAGAGTTAAGCTAAATGTTTTCCTCTGCTTCAGGTGTTTATGCTAAGCTTGGCTAATGGCTTTCTTCATATTGACATTCAAAAGCTGTGTTAACAGCTGTGTTTCAGCTGAACAAGCTGAAAAGACAAAATCTGTTTCCTGTTTTATTTTGTCACTCCTCTCTCCTCTTGTTTCAGAGTCTTTACGTCGTCTCATTGTGTTTTTCCCACCACTGCTGATTGTGTCTCCGCCCCTAATTAGTTTCACCTGTGTATCATTACCTGCCTGCCTCGGTGTATTTCATCTGTCTCCCCTTCCTTCACTGACAATTTGTCTTCATTCTTTCGTGCAACACTTTCTCCTTGTGCATAGTGTTCCTGGTTTGTTTGATCCTTGCTCATTAAAGTAAAGACTATTTATCTGAACTGCCTGTTGTTGAGTTGTGCATTTAGTCCTCCTGCTTGTGTTTTTTTTCTCCAGTCACTTGAAAAAACAGGACAATTACTGACAAGTTTGAGTTGGTGATGATTCCTCAAATAGTCATATCAGTGTCTGGATCAGATTTTACGATCAATACCGCTCCCTAAAAGCTTGTTTTTTTGTTTTTGTTTTTATTATTTTTTCTGTTTGTAACCCTACCTCTATGGACATAGAGAGGTAGGGTTATCATAACTCTGTCAACCTTCTAACTGTTTTGTAACCTTTACATTAGGAACCAAGATTCATATAAAAGTATTAATTGCCCTCTTAATGCAGATTTGTCTTTGTGATTGCATAGGATTGTTACAGTAAGTTACACTATTGAAAATGTCACTTTCTTTTCAGCATGTTATGGATTGTTGAGCCATTACGGCTTAGAGAGGGTTAACAATAAAATCAATAAAAAGTCATTAAAGCCAGAGGGGACATTAGCAAACTATGTGTTATAACCACAGACTGATGTGGTTTGTACATCATCTAGCATCCAGAGTTTGGTCTGGATTAGAGGTGAGGGGTGATGCAGTGCAACTCTTTCTATCAGTGTACTTGCTCTACGTACAGGAAGCTATTTTCAGTCCAGGGGGAGAAATCAGGTTGGTGCCTTTTGTTAGAGGACCAAACCCACTGCGACCCTTCCATCCCACTGAGGACCTCTTTGATGCCTCCTGCTAGGGAGAATTACTTTGTCCCATCCTTGGGACAAGGCTTTGATCACAGAACCATAGAGTTGAAATGTCACTGTCACAGGTGTGTATACAGTATGTGTTAGACATCGCAAGTGTTACATCACAAGCAAATCCATGTGTGTGTGCGTGGTTGTACGTGAATGTGTTGTGTCCCGTTTCCTCTGTGCATGGCATTGAAATGTCTGATTTCCCTCTTTTCATTTTCCTTTATTTTGCATAAATCAGTAATATTATTTGATTACAAGTATAATTATAATTACATAACTAAATAAAAAAAAATTGGCTTAAATAATCTAAATATATTGAGTTGGCCTAAAAAGTTTTAAAAAAAAGAAGAAGGATCAAAATATCAGCCAATGTTAACTGATCAGAGATCTGCTGATGTATGTGTTGGCCAATAAGATACAAGAAATGTCAAAGATATGTTTGAGGGCATTAATGTAATGTCTACCACAACTGTTGTTTTGTATACTGTAAAATAGTTTACATGGTATATATAGTTACCTGAGTATTTAACTTTCCAGTGATGGTTGGGGGGGTGGGGGGTGTTTCTGACCCCCCCCCCAACTCTGAGCCTGGTTCTATTTGAGGTTTCTTCCCATTAAAGGAGAGTTTCTCCTGCCACTGTGTCCTAATATAATATCTGATGCTTGCTCATGTGGGGATTGTTGAATCTTTTATTTTGAAAATCTTGAATCATTAGATTCACCTTAAAAGGTGTCTATTGCTTATTTTTCTACTATTGCTTATTTTTTCTATTTGCTGCTGTAACATGTGAATTTCCCCCGATGGGTGATCAATAAAGTCCATCTCATCTCATCATCATGAATTGGCACCATATAAATTGATTTTTCAACATTTCAGTTTTTCTATATATTAGGAACCTCAGGGCTCAGCAGTATCATTATTATCAAACATAAGCAATATTCCACACATTTGGAGCAGGAAATGTCACAAGGCATCAGTGGATGTGAGACTTATGCATATATATGAAAAGAAGTACAGCCTTATGAAAGCAGTGTCTGCATCAAATGATCCACTGCTCGAGTTCATCTACAGGGGAATATTAAAGTGTGATACAGCTGAACTTCACTGTCTGTCAAGTTGTCACTTTGAGATATTCATATTGGCACACTGCTTGCTAGTTAAATTCCTATTCTAACCCTCCAACCTCCACCCCCACCAACATCATCAGCCCACCAATGTCCCTCCTCAGAAATTATCCCTGTCGGCTGAGGACATGTGGCTGAGCCAGTTAGGCTAAATCCAAATCAATCCCTCTCCGATGGCCGTAGAAAAGTACCAAATCGAGTTTATGCTCAGCTAATACAATCAGCCTGTGGATGGGGAGAGGACGACTGTGCCATCATATCTTCCCTAATTTCATTTCACCAGGCAGGCAAGCAGGCAGGCAGACGGGCAGGCCTGCTCAGCGGGGTTGGTGCTGGAGGGATGCCCACTGCCACCAGGCATGGCTGGATGAGCTCAGTGCCAAATACCATGGCTGTCAAAGGTTTCACATGAGAAAACACCGGGCCAAAACCCTGGGCTGTAGGGAAAGGGGAAGAAAGAAATAGGTGAGAGAGAGAGATGGAAGACAGGAAAACAAGGAAGGAAAATGCTGGATTCTGAAGCAGTACATAATTGAGCAAAGAAGCTGAACTCTTCAGTTAGGGTTGTAGTTCCAAAAAGGTTCCCCTTGTACTGGTTTACCTAAAGCCATTAAGTGTTCAGATGAAATAACCTCAGATGTTTGAAGATTAGAGGGCTTTAGCAGTGGCACCATAGCATCTTTACTTTAGCATCATCACAAAACTGGAAATATGATCTTTGAGTCAAGCAACTGTCTGTAATTTTAAATAATTGGTTGGTTTGGCCATTGTCTCGGAAAGCATCACGGAAATTCAGATTTGAAAACTCAGTTAGGCAACAGTTAATCCGCATTATCTAAACCACTTAATTTGGAGATAAAACTCTCAATGATCACTCCTAAATGCAGATGATAAGCCCTCATTGTACAAAAAAAAGGTTGTATGTGGTTGTATAAAAACTGTAGAATTATCTGACTATTCATGTTTTATACCATCAGGCTTCGTTTTTAAAATACTACTGCAGGTCTCTACAAATAACTTCAGTGAAATGTTATTAAAACAGGTAACCAGTATATCAAGAAATGCAGGAGTTTAGGGATACATGTAGCTTCAACACACCTCTCAGCCAACACAACCATGTCAATCAGCAGCATAAATACAATAGTTACTGTGGTGTTACACTCATTGCAAAAATGTGTCACAGCCAGGACTACAGCCAGAATCAGCTACAGCAACAGTCACAGCTCTGCCGTTCCATGACTGTAGTCATAATTACAGCTACAGCCAATTTCAGTCATCTCTCCAGCTGCAATGATACAGTCTGACGCAGCCGCAGCAGAGGCTATGTCCACTCGCACCATGGTCACCAACAGCAGCATAATAAGATGTAATAAAACTGTACTTGTGCAGTGTTTATCTCAAAACACTTTAACACTGCATTTACACAAGAGGAACCAAAGGACTGGAGGAGACTACTCATTCACACACACATGCATTCCAAAGCTGTGCTTCGGGTGCACTTTGGGATTCAGTGTTTTGCCCAAGGACTCTTAGACATATGATCTGGAGGAGCTGGGGTTCGATGACATTCCCTACCTCTGAGCCACAGCCGCCCAGCTCAGCCTTTTTCTACGAACCATAGGGAATTCAAAACATATACCCACTGTGACCTTCAGTTTGTACCATAGATTTATGACCATGCAGTACTGTGCAAAAGTTGGAGTGAAGAAATACTGTAAAGTAAGAATGCTTTCAAAAATATAAAAAATTGTTTATTTTTATCGATTTACAAAATGAAAAGTGAGCAAACAGAAGAGCAATCTAAAATCAAATCTATAAAAATATTTGGTGTGACCACACTTTGCCTTGAAAACAGCATCAGTTCCCACACAGTTTCTGAAGGAACTCAGCAGGTAGGTTGTTCCAGACATGTTGGAGAACTAACCACAGATCTTCTGTGGATGTCGGCTGCCTCAAATCCTTCTGTCTCTTCATGTAATCACAGACAGACTCAGTGATGTTTAGATCAGGGCTCTGTGGGGGGGGCACACCATCACTTCTAGGACTCCTTGTTCTTCTTTACGCTGACGATTGTTCCATGTGACATTGGCTGTTTGTTTGGGGTCATGGTCCTGCTGCAGAGTAAATTTGGGGCCAATCAGACGCCTCCCTGATGGTTTTACATGATGGATAAGTAACAGCCTGTCTTTCTCAGCATTGAGGACACCATTAACTCTGACCAAATCCCCAACTCAATTTGCAGAAATGCAGCCTCAAACTTGTAAGGAACCTCCACCATGCCTCACTGCTGCCTGCAGACACTCATTATTGTATCGCTCTCCAGCCCTTCTGCGAACAAACTGTCTTCTGCTACAGCCAAATATCTCAAATCCAGTCCAGAGCAACTGCTGCCATTTTTCTGCACCCCAGTTCCTATGTTTTCATGCATCGTTGAGTTGCTTGGCCATGTTTCCATGTCGGTATGGCTTTTTGGCCACAATTCTGCCGTGAAGACCACTTCTGGCCAGACTTCTGCAGACAGTAGATGGGTATACCAGGGTCCCACTGATTTCTGCTAGTTCTGAGCTGATGGGACTGCTGGACATCTTCTGATTTGAAGGGAAGTAAGCATAATGTGTCTTTCATCTGCTGCACTAAGTTTCCTCGGCCGACCACTGCGTCTACAGTACTCAACATTGCCCGTTTCTTTGTGCTTTTTCAAAAGAGCTTGAACATCTTGAAACCCCAGTCTGCTTTCAAATCTTTGCGTGGCAGTGACCTTACTGATGCAGTATAACCACCTTGTGTGTTGTTGCTGTGCTCAGTTTTGCCATGGTGTATGACCTGTGACATGAAACTGTGTTCCACAACCTCACCTTGGTAGCAGAGTTTGACTGTTCCTCACCCAGTTTGAAGCCTCCTACAGCTGTTTCTGTTTCAGCTAAAGACTGTGTTTCAACCTGCATATGAAACCAATTATACCAAACAGGTCCTAATGATCATCACATTAGCACCTGTTTGGTATAATTGGTTTATCATAGACCTGACTATGATCATACAAAATCCCTGACTTTGTCAGAATTAGAAAGCTTTATTGTCATTGCACCAAGCAATACAACGAAATTTGCTGTGCTGAAAAAAACACACACTCCTCATTCACTTGTGCATCAATAAATAACAATAACAAGAGGCATAAAAAGAGCAAGCAGCAGTGAGTAAGTGCAAAACATTGTAATGTCCACATTTATTGCACATTATAGTGACCACAGTGCTTGCACCTATGAGGTGTGTGGGTAGTGGTCAGGCTTAAAGTTCGAGTTCAGTACTGTGATGGCTCTTGGGAGGAAGCTGTCCTTTAGTCTGGAGGTGCGGGCTTTGATGAGTCTATAGCGCCTGCCAGATGGTAGCAGAGTGAATAGGTGGTGAGATGGGTGAGTTCTGTCCTTTATGATGTTGCTGGCTCTGCAGAGGCAGCATGTTGTGAAGATGTAATCCAGTGGGAGTCCAATGATTTTTTGGCATGTCTTGATTACTCTGTGGAGATTTCTGCAGTCACTTCCAGTGCAGTTCGAATGGAGCACTGGTAAAAGGCTCTAAGCAACTCTGCAGACAGCTTGGTTTTCTTAAGTGTCCTCAAGAAGTAGAGCTGCTGTTGATCCTTTTTTACCAGCGTCGTGGTGTTAACAGTCCATGTGAGTGACTCTGAGATGTGGGTCCCCAAGAACTTAAAGGAGGAGACCTTCTCCACCTCCTCTCCTTTAATAGTTAGTGGAGAGAGGGCCTCCTTGTTCTTGCAAAAGTTTAAAATGATTTCTTTTGTCTTTTTGGTGTTCAGTGTTAGATTGTTGTCCGTACACCAGTTTCTCAACCTGCAGACTTCATCCCTGTAGGCGGTCTCATCCCTGTTTGTGATCAGACCCACCACACAAATTTGGTTATTGTGTTTGAGGGGTGTGCGGCAATGCAGTCAGATGTGTAAAGAGAGTAAGGTAACAGACTCAGCACACAGCCTTGGGGGGCACCAGTGCTGAGAAACAGACTGGAGGAGAGGTGTGGACCAAGTCTGACCCTCTGCAGACGGTTAGATAAAAAATCTCTGGTCCACATGCACAGGGAGCTGCTCAGACCCAGGTCGAGGAGTTTGGGGATCAACTTGCTGGGGACTATTGTATTGAATGCAGAGCTGTAATCAACAACAACCAAACATAGTGTGCAAGTGTACCTAGAAGAACTGATGCTGTTTTGAAGGCAAAGGGTGGTCACACCACATATTGATTTGATTTAGATTTTTCGTCTGTTTGCTCACTTTGCATTTTGTAAATCGATTAAATTCTTGCATTTCTTCACACCTGCCTAAGACTTTTGCACAGTAGTATATATCTGAAAAACTAATGAGATTCCACTCAGTCTCCACTATACTTTCATGCTACTTGGCAAATGTTAGCATGCTAATGAGCTAAACAATGGTGACAATGATAAATATAAACCCAACCAGATTCAGAATCAGATTACTTTATTAATACAAAAGGGACATTCATTTATTAATCAACCCATCTATAAAAGTAAGGGAATAGAATAAAATAATGTCACACACAAAAATACATCAACAAGACCAGGTCACATGAAAAAGAATGGGTAGGCTGCTGGGTTGCACACGATGCAGCGCACCAGAACCATTATGTAAACCTTATCCTTAAGGGTAGGAGGGGGGACTGGAGCCAATCCCAGCTGACACCGGGCGAGAGGTGGGGCACACCCCAGACTGGTCGCCAGTCAAACACAGGGCTGACACATAGAGACAGACAACCATCCACGCTCACATTCACAAGTAATTTAGGGACACCAATTGACTTAACATCTTTGGACTGTTTAAGAAAGTCGGAGTACCCGGAGAGAACCCACACAAGCAAACTCCATACAGGAAGGGCCCACCCATCCAGCGAGCAACCTGCAACCCCCTTATTGTGCGGCAACAGTGCTAATCACTGTGCTAAATATCATACTTGCTAAACATCAGCATGTTAATCAGTGGTGTAGGACTTAACAGATCATTTGTGCCATATAAGAACATTTCCAAGTAAAAATCCTGCATTGAAAAGTCTTGAGTAAAAGAGTGAAAGTATCACTGGCAAAATCTAATTAAAGTACAAGTAAAAGTATAATACATAATATATATCGTATTATTGGATTACTAATGTGTTATAGGCAAAGAATTTGACAGTTGTATATTTTGGTGGGTAGTATAACCTAAGTGCATCATATTTTAGAAGCTGATGATATATTTAGCTTCAATTTGCCTTGTTAAACGAATGTAGTGGACTGAAAAGTGCAATATTTGCTTTAGAAATGTAGTGAAGCAGAACTAGCATATATGGAAATACAGTACAAGTACCTCTAATTTGGATGTAAGTAAAATACTTGAGTTAATGCTTTTCATTATATTATATCACTGGTTAACATTGTCATTGTGAGCATGTTAGAGTGCTGCACTTAGCTGGAAGCACAAATCACTACTGTGCATGCCTGTAGACTCTTAGTCCTATCTAACCTCTTTCAGCTAATTGTTTTGGTTTTACCATAACGCTTAGTGCCAGCACAGTCATAAACCTTGTTTGCAGTAGAAGCTGTTAATCCTAATGAACCCAATGTACACTGGCCAGCACCAAACAAGAGACAAAGTTAATAACTAGCTGGTAACGAGAGTCAAATAGTTAGCGACTAAAGAGCCAAATACCTTTGTTTAGGCATTGGTGGAGACCAAACCAGAGTTTGTGCCAGAGTTCAAAGAACAGTTAATGTTAAATTTATCAGGTGGACACAAACATGACTTCAAATCAGTGCTAATGTTTTTATTTGCTGGATCATTAAGTAAGTGCTTTTCTGTCTGGGACTTGTGTGTCTGTCAGCTTGATTTGGAATTCTTCTGCCCTCCAATGGCAGATGGACAAATGCAGCTTTAATGTTTCTTTGAGAAATGTTGCCCTGATCAGACCCTGCCTTTCTAGCCAGCCTTTGAAACAACATTCAGACAATGGTCAAATGCCATTCTCTAAATAAACCCAGACAAAGTATCTTCGCACGTAGCTGTGGAATCTAACTTGAATGTCTCAGCTCAAGTCATAATTGTCTCTCTGGCAGCACTTTCACATAAAAATATGTAATTGCAACTATAATTATATTAAATCTAATTGACAGTGACAATGACTGACGTGTTATTATTTTTAAAATGACAACATTATGTGCAAACAAATAGAATAGCAGTATAACCAAATACTAGTCCATGGAATCATGGGGCTGCAGGAAAAGCTTTTTAACCACTAATACCACGATGTTGCCGAAAAGCCGTCAATTAATACTCATGGAGCCCTGGCACTCTTTCATGGAACCATAGAGCCAAGAGGCTCTCTCTCTCTGTTTCTCTCTCTGCAGGAACATTTTGCCTTTTAGTGTGTGGATGCCAGCATAAAGCAGATGTCAGTAAAGTGGTCCAGCGGTAGGCAAGGCTGATGAACACTAATGGAAGTGGTTACCTCACCAGGAAAATGGACCACTCAGTGATGGTGGTGGCATGGTCCATTTGTACTGAGAGAGAGAGCAGGTGGATTGACTTGATTCATAGAAACCTTGAATATTTACTCCCATGGCCTGACCCTGTGATACACTTTGGCAGATACAGCACCCTGAAATTCTCGGTAATCAGTGTGGTCTGTACCAACTGGAAGTTTTAAACCTGCTTTAAGGTCAGGCACATTCTAATGTCCCCTTGAATGTCTTGAATTATGAATCAAACAGTTTTTGTATATGTGAAGCAAAATGTAACATGTGGCAATTCTTGGGAAAACAGCTTTACCACACATTTACTCAATCGCTTTCAAATAGCACAGATAACATTTGGGGATATTCAATTAAAATCAGTCATTATGAGTAACCAACTATGTTTTTCAGTTGCATCAAACTACAATGTAACACTTTAAATGGACTGTTGAGTTCAAGTTGACGTGACATGAAAGATTGGTTCAACAATTTACACATGCCTATTTGTCTGAAGCAAACAATTTCTAGTCTAAACCCTCAGCCTTATGTGGACATTTCACCACATTAAAAAAACTGGCAAAATTCACATTGACTACGTTTTATATTATATTTTGAAACATGTCAAAACAAACAAACAATACAGAAACATCATTTACAGTACGGTGTGTACTGTAGTGTAGTGTTAGGCAGGTGTGAAAAAATGCTGTAAATCAAGAATGCTTTCTAAAATATAAAATGTGATTGTCTGTTTCCATCAGTTTAGAAAATGCAAAGTGAATGAACAGAAGAAAAAATCTAAATCAAAACAATATTTGGTGTGACCACCTTTTGCATCAGTTCCTCCAGGTTCACTTGCACACAGTTTTAGAAGGAACTCAGCAGGAAGGTTGTTCCAGACATCTTGGAGAACTAACCACAGATCTTCTGTGGATGTTGGCTGCCTCAAATCCTTCTGTCTCTTCATGTGAAGACTCAGTGATGTGTACATCAGGGCTCTGTGGGGGCCACACCATCACTTCCATTAAGACCATTACGCTGAAGATAGTTCCTAATCACATTGGCTGGATGTTTGGGGTTGTTGTCCTGCTGCTGGGCCAATCGGAGGCCTCCCTGGTGGTATTGCATGATGGATAAGTAGCTGCCTGTATTTCTGAGCATTGAGGACATCATTGATCCTGACCAAATACCCAACTCCATTTGCAGAAATGCAGCCCCAAACTTGCATGGAATCTCCACCAGGCTTCACTGTTGGAAGCCTGCAGGCCTGCAAACACTCATTATTGTACTGCTCTCCAGTCCTTGAGTGAACAAACTCGAAGCAAAATATTTTAGATTTTGACTCATCAGTCCAGAGCACCTGCTGCCATTTTTCTGCACCCCAGTTCATATGTTCTTGTGCATAGTTGAGTCACTTGGCCATTTTTCCATATCGGATATTTGGCTTATTGGCTGCAATTCTTCTAAGAAGACTTCAGGCCAGACTTCTGCAGACAGCAGATGGATGTACCAGGGTACCACTGGTTTCTGCTGGTTCTGAGCTGATGGCTGATGTCCACTGCTGGACATCTTCTGATTTCAAAGGGAAGTCAGCATAATGTGTCTTTCATCTGCTGCACTAAGTTTATCTGGCTGACCACTGTGTGTACCGTCCTCTACGTTGCCTGTTTCTTTGTGCTTCTTCAATAGAGTTTGAACAACTCATCTTGAAACCCCAGTCTGCTGCCTGGAAGAGACCTTGCTGATGCAGTATGACTACCTTGTGTCTTGTTGCTATGCTCAGTCTTGCCATGCTATTTTACCCTTGACATGAAACTGTTACACAGGGCATGATTCTGTACTGGAAATCACTGCATGGGCAGAGGAACACTTCCAGAAATGAATGATGTCATGAATGTCTGTGAACACAGTTCGTCGTTAAAGCTGTATCGTGCAAAGATGAAGCCATATGTGAACACAATCTAGAAACACCATCATTTTCTCTGGGCCAAAGCTCATTTAAAATGGTATGAGGCAAAATGTGAAAACTGTTCTGTGGTCAGAAGAATCAAACTTTGGAATTCTTGTGTGCTGTGGACTAAAGAGGAGAGGGACCATCCAGCTTGATATTAATGCACAGTTCAGAAGCCTGCATCTCTGATGATGTGGGGTTGCGTTAGTGCCTATGGCAAGGGCAGCTTACACATCTGGAAAGGCACTAGCAATGCTGAAAAGTATATAGAGGTTTTAGAACAGCATATACTCCCATCCAGCCAACGTCTGTTTCAGGAAGATAATGGCCAAACCACATACTGCATCCATCACAACAGCATGGCTTTGCAGTAGAAGAGTCTGGGTGCTGAACTGGCCTGCCTGTAGTCCAGACCTTTCACCAATAGAAAATATTTGGTGCATCATAAAATAAAAAATCTAGCAAAGAACACCCAGGACCACTGAGCAGCTAGAATCCTACATCAGACAAGAATGGGGCAACATTCCTGTCCAAAAACCCCAGCAAACGGTCTCCTCACTTCCCAGACATTTACAGACTGTGGTTCAAAGAAGAGGGGATGCTCCACAATGGAAAACATGGCCCTGGCCCTGTTTTCTTAAATGGTGCATTTTCATGGTTTAAACTTTTGAAATGTTTTCTATTTTCTATAGGGAATAAAATAAGGGTTTATAAGATTTGCAAAACACTGCATCCTGTTTTTATTTACATTTTACACAGCGTCCCAACTTTTTTTGGAATTGGGGCTGTAAAATGAGAAATGAAAAGACAGCTTCCATGCTCCCTGGTCCAAGGAAATACAGTAATTTGAAATTTGTGCTCAGGGACGCGAATTCATAGATTAAATTTCATGACTATTTCACAAACTTTCATGAGACTGGGTTGCATTTTCATGTCTTTGAAGGATGTTTCTCTGCTTTACTTTTCATTGAGTAGCCTACAAAAACAGCAGGAAGATAAACCCTCATCCATGTTCCCTTAGTGAGGACACCGTGTTGAAGCTGCCATAAAGACAAATGCAACACATACAACCTTGTTTGTATGACCTGGTCTATGAGCATAAGTCTAGAGCATGTTTCTCCGAGCTGTATGTTAGACATGCACGAGGGTCATTTGGGCACAGCTGTGGCCCAGGAATCAGAGCAGATTGTAATAATCAGTATGATTTGGATCAAACAATCATCTTGATAGATCCTATCCATATTGCTTTAGTATGTTCATAGGCAATGTTCTTGGACACTGATGTCTATGGTAGTAACCATGGTTTATCTGGGGATACAGAGTGCACCAGAACCAGGTCCACATCCTGCCTTTGAAGCTCTTTTGTAGTCCAAACACAACCATTAAAAAGTTCATCATGTTTTATTTTTCACGAGCAGAGCATATGGGGAAAATAAATGGAATAGTATGAATGTAGCCAATAGAAGTGTAGTAATATAGATATATACATATACAGTACTCTTACTGCCTTTATTCTTTGCACTGTGTGTATTAGTCTATGCTCCCTCCTACTGTTATGTCTACTTTCAACCCTTTGGTGTATGTGTGTGTCTGTGTGTTGCACAGAGGAAAGCAGGCCTAGTGGAGTGGAGCTAGCCAATGTAGTGTGGAAAGAGCTGCAGTCATTGCTGTGGAGCCAATGACCCCTGAGCCGGTGGGAAACCCTGCAGGAGAAAACTCCACAAGTACCCCAGCACCCACTGAACACTGCTGGAGGCTGCTGCTCCACACTGCCCTCATCCAGCTCACCTCCCAGCTCTGTTACTGAAAACACCAGTCACCTGGGGTGAAGCATGCCGCACATATTCAACAAGCTCACCGATTCATTGTCATTTTTATGCTGCAATTTAGATTTTAATATTTTCACTAAATATTCCTTTAATGTTTTCAGATCTTTATTTCAATAAATTCAATTTCACTCAGTTATGCTGTTAAAGGGTGATATACACAATTTCCTCTGTAACTTGCATTTGAATATAGCAAAGCTTAATACATGCAGTGGTGGGGGTCAATTCTCCCAGTTCACTCACCTAAAACCCCAGAAAAGTTCATAATGGACAAATCTGCAAAAAACTAAATTAGATTCAAATCAGTGTTTTTACATCCAGTGCAAAATTATGTGTAAAATTTGTTGTTAGTTTATACAAATAATTACTTTTAGAATATAATAAGATAAAATAATAATAATACTTTGGATCCAAGTTAATCCTTCAAAATGTTGTTTCAAAATGGTTGTTTCTGGTTAGACAAAAAGAATCTTACTCTTTGACAAAAAGGTCTGTCTTTGAAGGAATCCTTTCCATTCCATTGTCAGACACTTAGATTAACAATCGGAGTCTGTCAGTGGCCCAAACAAGCACTTTTAGTAGACTTAGTGGCCATCTGATGTGATCTAGTGGACCAATTCCAATGCTTTTCTTACCTACCAGTGATTTACACACAAAATACCTACAAATAGGCCCAGCTGTAAATATACTAGAATTACCAAAAATGATATACTGATATTTATAATGTACAAGAACACAAAACAAAAAAAAAAGAATGATACAGTCATTTGCTCTTCTCACCCTTGGAGAGAAGGAGGATATCAGACATGGCGGTTGATGGGAAACAAGACAGAAATGGAGAGCTGCAGATGATGTGTGTCATGCTGGTTGATCCATCCCTCCCTGCAGGTGTATGGAGTACTACAGGGATTATCCCCACTACCCCACCGCCCCCCCCCACCCCCAACTCCCCTTCATGAACACAGGACCACACATTCACCATTTGAAAGAGCTCTCCTACTGCTGTAGCCATGTTGACGCATGGAATGCTGAAAAAACACCAAAACAGTGCAGCTCCGTCCTCCGAACCATGAAGAGCAGCAGGAAGGGAAGGCAATATGTTAAACACACCATTTACCACATCGTGGGCAGCACATATTGTACTAATGCGTACAATAGGGCTCAGCCAATGACTGTTCGTCTTTTAAACCCTGATCTTCCTCTTAATTTCACATTAAGTTAAGATGACTTTGTGAGTTTGAAAAATGCATCAATAGTGATGGACCCAAGGATGTGTTCAAAAGGTTAAAAGCCACCTGTGATAATGATTTCTGAAATGGAGCTTCTAATATTCAGTATATCTTGACAGTAGTCAGTATCTTGACAAGGTGGAAAAACCCTGCATCCAAAGCATGTCAATTTCCTGTGTGTGCATATATTGCAACAGAGGCCTGTGCTGTGGGACAAATGTGTACCTGTTTTAGTGTGAACGCCATGTGCTATACACAATGAGTAAGAGTATTTGTATCACAGAAATTCCCATGCCTATATAACCTTCTCAAATCTTTATCGTCCTCTATTCATGGAAGGAAAAGATCTTTTTCTCTAACAGCTGTGGGACTTTGCATTGAGTTCCCTCTTTTCTCCCTCGCGGCAGATCAATCCATCTGCCCTTCCTCTGTAGAACAAAGATGCCGCCCCTGAAAGAGAGATAAAACAAACAGAACAAATGCGCTACCTCCGGAGCATGGCGTCACATATATTGGTAAATCTATGATAAAGTCACAAAAGGAATCCCTCTCCCTTGAAGACTTAGAGATACCCTCCCCTCTCTGTATCTGTCGGGCTGAGCACACAAAGAGAATAAATCGTCCCCGACTCATGTGGGAGTCATACTTTGAATATCCTCATCCCCCTCCTGCTGGCAACTGCTACTTAGAGAGAAGCTGTTTGTGGCACACTAAACATAAACAGATACATAGAGTTTCACATGCAGGAAGTCCAGGGAACCTTAAGGTGCTCTTGAAATTGAACAAACTGGTCGCAGATAAGAAAATGGGCTAGTTAACCACAAACTCATGAGCCAGGCAGGTAGCGTTACTGAGTCACAAAATCTCTTTCAGTTCCACCAAAAGGTCAGTGCTGTCATGCCAGTTTGCTTTTGATTGAACTTAAGGTGAAAAAGACCCGCAGATTTACTTTGTCCCTATGAGCAAATCCACTAATCATGGTGGATTTAATTAATTCTAATGGAATCAGTGGATTAGTGGATTAGTGGGAATTTCACCATTTTAAATGCTGGTGTGACCAGGCCTTTGGGTAGAACAAGTAGAAACAAAGAATGTTGCTGTTGATGCTTTATTTAGTCAGGCATTGCGTTTAGCACATATGTGTGAAAGTAAAGGACTCTGGGAAAAACAGAAACATGTAGTCTCCACCATTTTCTGGTGAAGCCCAACAATATGATAACATGATCACTTTTATAAGTGTGTGTTAGAAGTGTTTGTTTGCATCATGTTGCACAGCACTTGAACGTTTTAGATACTGCGTCTAAATACTGTGGTGACAGTCTGATGTTGGATAGTCAGACATTTGTCTTCTGTCCTGTGGCTCCTTTGTCTCCGTCCCTCACTGTCTCCACAGGTGTATTAGATGTATTGGTATCCAATCCAACTAACCCCATGACGTCACAGGTTATGGTACTGCAAGATGGTAGCGCCCTTAACAGGAAACATAAAATAGGGCTTCTCATTTTTGTTATATAAGTGTTGATTAAAGAGGAAATCCATCTATTAAATCATCTTATATGTAATTGTATAATCTAGTTTCAGATCCTGGCAAACGCCCCCACTCCAGTCCATTAGCTTTTTCAGAGCTGCTTGTTGGATGTTCAAAGGGTTTTGGAAACCACCTCTACCAACATACTGACATCAGATTTGTGGGGGACTGTGTCTGACAATCTGAAATCAACAATCCAACATTCACATCCAGTTCACTCTCACCAGACAGCTCACTTGTTACAAGCCAAAAACCCCCCTCTCTGTAAATGATCTGCACCTTGCCAATGACCTCAATGAGTTCTACTGTCGACTTGAAAGAAAATGGGACAGTCCTGACACCATCCCCTGTGACTTCACTCAACAGCTTCAAATCACCACCTCTACCTCCACCACCTCAACGGCCCCCTCCCCTCACACCTTAAGGACATCACAGATGCCCTCCTGGACCCCCTGCATTTCACTAACAAAGCCAACAGGTCTACATCAACATGGCCTTCCACTTCCTCCTCCAGCATCTGGACTCAGCGGGAACCTGTGCCAGAATCCTGTTTGTGAATTTCAGCTCTGCTTTCAACACCATCAACCTAGACCAAGCTCTCCCAGCAGATAACTGACTTCCTGTCTGACAGGAGGCAGCACATGAAGCTGGGGAAACGCGTCTCTGACTCCAAAACAATCACCGCAGGCTCCCCCCCAAGCCTCTTTGCCCTCTTCTCTTCTCCCTGTCATCAGTTCGTCAAGCTCCTGAAGTTTGCGGATGACACAACCCTCATTGGATTCATATCTGGTGGAGATGAGTCCGCCTACAGGTGGGAAGTAGACAATCTAGTGATGTGGTGTGGCAAGAACAACCCAGAGCTTAATGTTTTAAAGACAAAATTTGGAAAGAACACGGCCACACCTGCCCCCATCACCCTCAGAGACTCCACTGTTTCCATGGTGGGGTCTTTTTTCTTCCTGGGTACCATCATCACCCAGGACCTAAATTGTGTTACGACTATGGTCGTATGTTGTGTGTACGTGTTCTGCTTCCGCTCAGCAGGTATGCAAATAGGTGTGTGCCATAGCCCAGCGGTGGTTGGAGGGGCTGTCTGCTGTGGACACGAATTGGGGGCGTGGCGGATGACGTCGGCCAGATAAGGAGCAAGATGGCGGAATGGCTCTCTCTCTCGGCACTACTAGCTCGCCCGGCATTCGGCTCGCAGCTCTCTCTCTCCGCTCGCTCGCCCTGACTCGCTCCGCATTGTCCCGCAGCCCTCATCTCCCTCAGCTCCCAACTGGTCCTTCAGAGTTCTGTTAATGACCAACCTTTGTTCAATTTCCTTAGATTTAGTAGGGGTGGACTGCCAGTTTTCGTTTGAAGTTTTCTCCTGTGTTACTTAGAGCAGGAAGTTAGATCCCTGTCTTTTTGTTTCCTATTAGGTCAGCTTTGTGGTTAATTTCTAGAGAGGATTATTATTTGTTGTTTTGGCCTGGGTCCACCCTGAAGCTCTCAGTTCTGTTTATTGGTCATTTGTTGTTTATGGAAAATAAACCTGTTATCCAGTGGAGATCGTGTCAGTGACCATTTGGGAATTGGGGAAGTGAGGCTCTTTTATTTTACGCTCCAGAACCCCTAGACTGGGGCGTAACATAAATTGAGGGCTCGTCCGTGATTTCTTTCGTGCTTCGTATGGTAAGATCGGTGAGTAGTTTTGTTCTGGTCGGCAGTTTTCTTTAGTGTGTAGTATGGATTTTTCGGTAGAGGATTTTGTGGCCGACCCTTCTTGGGAAAAGTTGGGAAAATGTAAGAAGGCAGATTTGTTTCTGGTGGCTAATGCCTATAACGTCCATGTGCCCTACAGTGCCCGCAAAGCAGAGCTTAAACTTGCTTTAGAGGAGGAGTTGGTGGGAAAAGGTGTGCTGTCCAAGTTAGTTCCTGCGGCTGAGGCTGCAGCTGTGGTAGCTGAAGCGGATGCGAAAGCTGCGCAGATCGCTGGTGTGGAGGCTGATCTTGCCTCTGCTCCTGAGGTACATAAAATGTCCACAGAGGACCTCCGCTTAGCTCTACAGATAAAGGAGGTAGAAACCCGAAATAAAGAACTGGAAGTGCAAGCAATGCACCTCCGTATAAGAGTTTTGGAGCTTGAAAAGGGAACACCTATTTCCACCCCCGTATTTGGTAGCCAGAATTCTGGTTTCGATATTAGTAAGCACATATCGTTAGTTCCTTTGTTTAGAGAGTCTGAGGTAGACTCATATTTCGGCGCTTTCGAGCGCATAGCGGTAGCATTGAAATGGCCCAAGGAGTTCTGGTCTCTTTTGTTGCAGTGCAAACTGGTAGGGAAAGCCCAGGAAGTTTGTGCCAGTCTTTCGATTGAGGATAGTTTGAATTATGAAACTTTAAAGAACACTGTGTTGCAAGCCTATGAACTTGTGCCGGAGGCGTATCGCCAGAAATTTAGAAACAGTGACAAAACTGCCCACCAGACATACGTTGAGTTTGCGCGTGAGAAGAGTATGTTATTTGATAAATGGTGTCAGGCATGTCACGTTAAAACTGTGGCGGAGATGCGTGAGTTAATTCTCTTGGAAGAATTTAAAAAATGCCTGCCTGAGCGTGTTGTGGTGTACTTAAATGAACAAAAAGTTTCGGTGGTGACTAAAGCCGCCGTTCTGGCCGACGAGTTCATGTTGACCCATAAGAATGTTTTTCCGGTATCGTTATCTCGTAGCTCTAACCTAGTTCCTGAGCGTAAAAAAATCACCAAAGCTGGCGTGTAAAAGCATGGCACCCGGCGCTGGTGAGAGCCGCGAATGTTTCTATTGCCATGAGCCAGGCCATTTGATTGCAGTCTGTCCAGTCCTTAGACGGAAAGGACAACCTAAAACCAGTAAATCACCTGCTGGTGTAGGCTTCATACAAACTCTGACACTCCCTGAACCTGCACATAAGCCAGAGTTAAGTGAAGAGGTAGATCCTTGGTTTGAGCCGTTTATTTCTCAGGGCTTTGTTTCCTTAACTGGAGAGAGAAGGGATAAGGTGCCGGTCAAAATCCTTAGAGATACAGCTGTATATCACTTGTTTATGTTGACCAATGCCCTGCCACTGTCTGATGAGACTGCGTGTAACGCAGATTTGCTTGTGTGGGGAATTAAGATGAGTGTCCTCCGAGCACCCCTGCATAAAGTGCACTTGTATTCGCCCCTGGTGACAGGACTGGTTAAAGTCGCCGTACTTCCACGGTTCCCAATCAGTGGCGTATTGTTTATTTTGGGCAACGATCTGGCCGGAGGAAAGGTATTTCCTCCCCCTGAGGTCGTTGATGTTCCTGACATTCCCGTCTCTGCCCCCTCTGTTTCGTTGGTGCCAAATGTATTCCCTGCGTGCACAATTACGCGTGCACAGGCTCGTAAATTGGGCGACGTTGTAGACTTATCTGAGTCATTTATGGCTACACTTAAGGAAGGCGAGGTTACCGCTGATCCTGTTAAAAGGGATGAAGAGTTCAAATGTGCCAAGAGTGTTGCTCTGTTCCCTGCTGACGCAGAATTATGTCTAAATGTGACCAGGGAAATGCTGGTTACTGCTCAGAAAAAGGACCCATCCCTCGCATGGTGTGTGTCTACTGCAGCCGTAGACGGGAGTAAATCCCCTATGTTTTTCTTTGATAATGGTGTGTTAATGAGAAGGTGGAGCCCAAATGCTGAGGACATATCTGTGATTAATCAAGTGGTTGTACCAACACCGTACAGACCACAAATACTGAGCCTAGCACATGATGCTAGTTTAGCTGGACACCTGGGAGTTAGAAAAACATATGACCGTGTGCTGCGTAACTTCTTCTGGCCCGGGTTAAAGACTGATGTGGCCAGATATTGCCGCACCTGTCGCACGTGTCAGGTTGCGGGGAAGCCAAATCAGCCAGTCCCACCAGCCCCGTTGCATCCGATCCCGGTGCTCGGGGAGCCATTTGAACGGGTGGTAATTGATTGTGTGGGCCCGCTGCCGAAAACAAAATCTGGACACCAGTACATTTTGACTATTATGTGCGCCGCGACGCGTTACCCCGAGGCCATTCCATTACGCACACTAAAAGCCAAGCCTGTGGTAAAAGCTTTGCTCAAATTCTTTGCAACCTTTGGTCTGGCCAAAACGGACCAAGGTACCAATTTCACGTCAAAAGTATTTGCACAGGTGATGACCGAGCTTAAAGTGATTCACATTAAGTCAAGTCCTTACCATCCTGAGTCCCAAGGTGCACTTGAGAGGTTCCACCAGACACTTAAATCCATGTTACGGAAATTTTGCCTCGAGTCCAGCAGATGAGGGTCTCGCTCTTCTGTTGTTTGCGGTCCGAGAAACTCCACAAGAGTCCTTAGGATTTAGTCCGTGTGATCTGGTGTTCGGCCATACGGTGCGTGGTCCTCTCCGGCTCCTTAAGGAGAAGTGGCTGTTGGAGATGCCGAAAATTGAGCATAATGTGCTGGATTACAGCACTTTCCGCGAGCGTCTCCACCAGGTATGTCATCTGGCCCAGGAGAATTTGTCCCAGGCCCAGGTAAAAATGAAACGGTGGTTTGACAAGAAAACTGTATTCAGGACTTTTCAGCCAGGTGAGGAAGTTCTGGTGCTGCTGCCCTTGCCTGGATCGAGTTTACACGCACAATTTTCTGGTCCATACGTAGTGGAAAAGAAAATCAGTGACACTGATTATGTGGTAAAAACCCCTGATCGGAAAAGGAAAAGTAGAGTGTGTCATATTAACATGTTGAAACGTTATTTTGCCAGAAACTATGTCCCTCAGCTGCCTTCTGATCCTCCGGTCGGGTCCCTGTGTGCTGCTCCACCTCAGCATCTCTCTGACGATGGGCTGATCGAGAAGAGTGGCCTGATGCCGGCCGCCCGGCTGAGAAACTCAGAGGTATTGAGTGCCTTGAATTGTTTTTTGGCTCACTTGTCCGATTCAGCCCGTGCGGATATAGTGGGTCTAATTAAAAATAACATGTCCCTCTTCTCTGATCATCCCCGCAAAACGTCGGTTTTATGTCACGATGTTGATGTGGAGGGCCATAGACCAATAATACAGTACAATTGAAAAGGAAGCATTTGCTCTTCTGCTAGCCCTACAGCACTTTGAGGTGTATCTTGGGTCCAGTTCGCAGCCAGTCCAGGTTTTCACCGACCATAACCCGCTCGTATTTCTTGCACAGATGCGCAATGCCAACCAGAGACTGATGCGCTGGTCTCTTCTGCTGCAGGACTTCAATTTACACATTGTTCACAAAAAGGGCGCTCAAAATGTGATGGCAGATGCATTATCTCGTCTGTAAGGTGTGTTGTATTTGGGGAATTAAACATTACCAGGGGAATGTTTAATTCTTAGGGGAATGGGGGTGTTACGACTATGGTCGTATGTTGTGTGTACGTGTTCTGCTTCCGCTCAGCAGGTATGCAAATAGGTGTGTGCCATAGCCCAGCGGTGGTTGGAGGGGCTGTCTGCTGTGGACACGAATTGGGGGCGTGGCGGATGACGTCGGCCAGATAAGGAGCAAGATGGCGGAATGGCTCTCTCTCTCGGCACTACTAGCTCGCCCGGCATTCGGCTCGCAGCTCTCTCTCTCCGCTCGCTCGCCCTGACTCGCTCCGCATTGTCCCGCAGCCCTCATCTCCCTCAGCTCCCAACTGGTCCTTCAGAGTTCTGTTAATGACCAACCTTTGTTCAATTTCCTTAGATTTAGTAGGGGTGGACTGCCAGTTTTCGTTTGAAGTTTTCTCCTGTGTTACTTAGAGCAGGAAGTTAGATCCCTGTCTTTTTGTTTCCTATTAGGTCAGCTTTGTGGTTAATTTCTAGAGAGGATTATTATTTGTTGTTTTGGCCTGGGTCCACCCTGAAGCTCTCAGTTCTGTTTATTGGTCATTTGTTGTTTATGGAAAATAAACCTGTTATCCAGTGGAGATCGTGTCAGTGACCATTTGGGAATTGGGGAAGTGAGGCTCTTTTATTTTACGCTCTAGAACCCCTAGACTGGGGCGTAACAATTGGGAGATGAACATCAGCTGCCTCACCCAAAAAGGACAGCAGAGGATGTATTTCCTGCAGCAACTGAAGAAATGCAGCCTGCCAAAGACAGTGATGCTGTTGCCAGTGCCAGGGACAAGGGCAGGCTGCAGCGTATCATCCACTCTGCAGAGAGGGTGATTGGCTGCAATCTGCCATCTCTCGAGGACCTGTACACTTCCAGGAGCCTGAGATTATGGTCGATCCTTCTCACCCTGGACACAGTCTCTTTGAGACCCTCCCCTCCAGCAAGAGGCTGCAGCCCATCAGGACTTCCCGCCACAGGAACAGTTTCATGATATATATACAGTATTTGTATATATGTGTAACTTCTTTTTGTAGTATGCTTTGTATATTGTTGTTTTGTATTTTTTTTGTTATTATTATTGCTTTGTTATTTTGTTCTATTTAAGATTTATTGTTCTGCTCTAAAACTCAAAGACAAATACTTGTATGTGTAAATGTACTTGGCAATAAACCTCATTCTGATTCAGTGCTTTTGTGTGTGGCCAGTTCAGTTAGGTTTTTGCCTGAAGGGAGAGCTGGAGTGTCCAAAATACAGGTAGCTATTGTAACTTAGCTTTGTTGCACCATTCACCATTGCTGACAAGTACAGCGGTTTGTCCATCAATCAGAAGATCGGTGGTTTGATCCCCGGCCTGGAGTCAAACTGTCCCTGGGCAATACGCTGAACCCCAACCCCATTAATAAGCATGAACGGTGGGAGAGATTTATTCTCTCTCTTCAATAACTCTTAATTAGTGCTGGCATATATTATATATGCAATTTTGTAATTAATATTACATTTTTAATACATTAAAAAATAAGAATTAGTAGTAATTAACACAGCAGTGTTTCTAATGTAATATTAGTAATTATATTGATCAATAGGACTTACTGTAAAGTGTACCTCAAGAGGGTCAATTTGGTATTATTTTGGTGTTCTTGAAAGAGTAGGAGTTGGCAGTATTTACTCGTTTACAACATTAAAGAAGACAGCATATGTAGTAAAAATTTATTAAAACATATAAAAGTATAGAAGATAGTGAACATGCATGAAGTACCCTGATGTGTGAGGATGCGAGAGTGACTGTTGCCACTTCCGTGGATAAACCTACTTTTTTCATAATACTCCTGCTCTAGTGTCGTTGGCGTAGGAGTTTCCACAACGACACACAGCTCTACCTCAGCTTTACCCCCACCCCCACCCCCACTCCCTGGTCAAGACATCAAAGCCTGGACGACAACCAATCCACTCAAACTCAACAGCAACAAAACAGAGCTCATGGTTCTGCTACTGGATATTGATGGATGCTCCATCTGCCCAACCCCCAAGGTCCATCCTGGACTCCATCCTCCATTTCCAGCCGTACATCGAATCCATCACCAAGTCTGCCTTTTTCCACCTCAAAAAGATCTCCGATCATCACTCTCAGACTCTGTGGCAGAAACCCTCATCCACGCCTTCATGATCTCCGGTCTAGACTATTGCAATGGAGTCCTATCTGGGGTTCACAATAAAGCCCTAGACAGACTCCAGTACATTCAACTCTCAGCTGACAGGGTTTTCACCCATACCAAGCCCTGGCAGGACATAGCCCAAACACTCATCCACCTACACTGGCTTCCAATCAAGTACCGCATCAATTACAAAATCCTCCTACTCACATCAGTACCTCACTGACCTCCTTCGACCATACACCCCATCCCGGACCCTCCGGTCCTCAGACTCCTCGCCATCCTTCCCACCAATCATTGCATCCCCAGGGACAGAGCTTTCACTGTTGCAGTCCCAACCCCCTGGAATGCTCTCCCTGCCGACATCTGCGATGCTCCATCTTTGAACATATTTAGAAGACTCCTCAAACACCACCAGTTCACCACAGCCTACAACCTCTCGAGACTCTGCTCCTGCTTTCTCTTCTTTTATCTCTATGTAAAGCTTCCTTGGTTTTCTTGAAAGGCACTATATAAATCCAAGTTATTATTATTACTGTTGTTGTTGTCGTTGTCAGAGGATTAGGTTGTTGTTGTCAATTAGCACATCATAATAATGAAACTCACTGAACGATATTAAAGGAAATTAAAACCAATACGTTCACCAGGTTAAAACACTGCTTAGCCATGTATACAGTTATTTTATGCTATATGCAACATCGTCTTACAGAAGTTGGTCAAATAGTAACAAATTTCTCTTTTCCTCTTCCTTTTTTTCTCTTTTTTTGTGATCCTCAGCACAAAGAACCTGGGAACACAGAAGTTGTGTGGTTATTTCAAATTTTATGCTCATTATTAAACTATAACTGCTATATCACTCAACATTTAACCACAAGATTTTACCCTTGTTTTCTCTCTTTATTTTATCAGTCCACATCAGTCCTCAGCCATTCAGAGGGTCTGTTGCTGGTCAAAAACATGTGTTTGATGAGGCAACCATATGAGTAGTTTATGCTATAACCATCTATTTTAATTAATTTCTCCTTACATCCGGAAAATAACGTTTTTTAAGTTTTTAATTGTGGAAGCAGCTTGACTGTTTCAATGACGTGAAGATGCTCCGCTTTTCCTCACTGTCGCTGTGTCCTGCTTCATCTTTCAGCATAAAAACAGGACAGTGTCCTCGATAGCTCAGCAATATAGCAGACTATCGCTCTAAAAGCAATCAAGCTTTTTATCCGTTTTTCATAGCGAAAGTAGCATCGTAATCCAGAGCCTCATCGACTGATGCTGTAGAGACGAACACATCCACTTTGCATTACATTTCAAAATGTTTATTATTATTTGGACACTATTATATAATTTACTGAATTAAATTATAGATCATCTTCATGCAGTGTCATTACCAATTCAGCTGTACTAGATATATTTGATATATTCAATATGATATGTTTTTACAACCCTACTTTGCAAACTGTAAAACCTGCCAATCCAAACCTTTTCTAGAATAGTATCTTAAATATCTGACATGGATTAATATATTTAAATTTTCTCAACATAGATAATTTAGATGCAGTGTAATTAATACTTTGGTATACTAGATATGTGTTATATTTAGTATATCTTTTGATGATCCTATTTGCAACCCTGAACTGAGAACTTCAACTGTGGTGCTGATTTGTGTCAAATTGCATGGTGCAGCTCCAGGGAATTGTAGTTTTTGAATTTTCTCTAGAACAGTTGGTCCCATATGTGTAGCCCCTTGTGATGCTGAATTACAATGAATTACACCAATGAGGGTCATGGATAATGACACAACTTCCATTATAAAAATGGGCGAGTATACTTTGTTTTAAGAAACAAGGAGGAAATAATTCAAACTGATTGCCTTAACGATAGTCCACCATATTGTTGAGCAGTCAAGCACACTGTCATATCGTCATGTTGAGAAATTTTTAACAGGAAGCAGTGACACTGAGAAAAAGCAGAGCGCCTTTGCCTACATAGAAACGGTCAAGCCTCTTCTGCAATTAAAATCTGACAAAACGCACATTTTCTAGGATGGAAGGAGAATTAAAATGGATAGTCATTGCATTAATCCGTCTAACTCATCTTTTCAAACACACGTTTTTGACCAGCCACAGAACAGCCACAGAATGCTGTGGACTGATAAAAACAAGGATAATATGTTGTGGTTAAATGTTCAATATTGTAGTGGTTATAGTTAAAAAACGAACAAAAAATAAGAAATAAGAGCACAGCTTCTGTGCTCCCAGGTCCTACAAAAGTCCTACTGAAAGGGAAAAAAGGCATGATATAGACACGAAAAGAAAATCCCTCAGAAATACATTAGATTGAAATTAGTGCTGAGTGACATAAAAATAAATGAGAAATTCGTGTCCATGCACTCAAACTAATTAGAAAGAAAGTAAATCAAATTAATTAATGGAACTAAAATTTAATTTTGTGACTATTTCACACCAGTTCCCTGACAGCCGTTGAGCCTAGATGTGAAACCTGTGTAGTCAGAGGACTGTCGAATAAGAACGAACCGCAACATCACAGACGGTACAGTAGTTTGTTTCAGTCAGTCTTTAGGTACCATATGCTGTGGAGGTGTTGTGTTTTTAGTGCATAAGAAAAGAAATAATTGCCTTCTAAGCTGATATCTAATTTTGATGACTTTGATGGTTATGTAATTCAACTGGCACTTTAACGTATAGATCTGGGTATTGTTATAAGAAATCTGCCTTTCTAGCTGACAGCCAGTTTTGATGGCTTAGATGGTTTTATTTGAAATCTGTAGTTCACAACACAGGATATATGTTCAAAGTTGAACAGATGCTATTAAACATCAGTTTTCCTTTGTGTTGATTCTATATTTATTCACCCATTTGTTCCTCTCCTCTCCACCTATGTCTTTTCCTGTCCGCCCACCTGTGCACTATGTACTTTTCTCCGGACACCAAAACACCTCACAGACGGGCAAACTGAATTTCAAGGACAGGAAAATACCAAACTGTCAGAGCACTGCTTGTCCTAGTTGCTGCACCACCACAAAAATAGTCTTACCAATCTCAGGTGGTCATTGTATATACTACTCTACACTGACTCAGAATAGTCAAAAAAGTACGTTTTTCTACATAAAGATTTAGGAAATTAGAATTAGAATTAGAGGCTGATTCAGTTGGAGCCCCACTGGCAGAAATTATTCCTTGTGTATTTTGGGGATTACCCTTCAAAGTTACTGTTCTTCGTGTTGCTGAACTGAACTCAGAGTCTAAAGCTATGTTGTTCGTACTTGTAATGAGAGGAACAATTCTCAGTGCCATGGTTTAGCAGCAGGTCAGAGTTGATGTGCTTCATGTAGGACGATTAAGGCAGTGGAGAAAGTTAATTGAGTTTTTCAGACTATTGACTTGTTTCAACACCCCCTAAAAAGTGATGCAAATCCTGCAGTAGTTGGCAGAGCTGGAATGAAAAAGATGATAGTTAATTGTAATCTCATTTGTAGGTGCCCTGCTGGTGAAAACTCCCAGATTCACCTCCTGTCATGTCAAACACCCCAACTAGTAATTATGGACTAATTACACACACACAGATGCGCATGGGCTTGTGGTGAGTCTCAGAACAGATGATACACACTTTGCTTGAAAACCTTTTAGTGATTTGGATGTCCAGTGGAGGGTGTAGTGATTCATTGGTTTAATTGTATTTGTTAAATATATCCTTGTAAAATGTACTGTATTTATACAGTACACGCTAATTTAAAAGTGGTGGTGTTTTGTTTTGACATTATTGTCCAGCAGCTTTTCATGTATGTGTTGTGAAACACTGGCAACAACCAGTGGGTCAACTGGGTGTGACTGTGTTGCTTTCCAGCCCGATCACGTTTTCCAGAGACATTCTTCCACTGTGAATGCGGAGCATCATCTCACATACAGTATCTCTCTTTTGTCTTACCTGTTACTTTAACTGTGTTCATTGTTGGTCACATATTTCTCCATTATGAGTTCATGTTTTCAACCAGCCATCTATGGGTCATTGAGCTCCAGGTTGCTGTGATTGCATCAGTTCACCAGATGGTCAGTCTTCCACTTGCAGGCAGACTAACTCAAGTTAAGAGGTAATTGCCGTTGGCTTACATTTGAAATGAATTAAAACACAGGATTGATTTACAGGTTTGACTTCCAAAAGTTAAAAGCCTTTATTTGAGTTTAAAGAAAAGAACATTCCTTTCCATCCGTGCATTTTCTACAGCGTATCCAGGATCAGGTTGGATCAGGCTAAGCAGGGCACTCCAGATGTCTTTCTCCCCTGCAATGCTTTCCTGCTCCTCCTAGGGATCCTGGGGCGTTCCCTGGCCAGATAAGATATAATCCTTCCAGCAAGTTCTAGGAGGACTCTAGGAGTCTCCTCCCAGTTGGACTAAAAGAATGGGAGGCGCCCAGGAGGCATCTTCATCAGATGTGCAAATCACCTGAACTGGCTCCTTTTGATGCCAAGGAGCTCCAGCTCTTCTCTGAGCTCATTTCAGCTTCTAATGTCTGAGATCATGTTATTTCAGTCAATACCCAAAGCTCATGACCATAGGTGTTCAGCCGGGAACATACAACCCACCTCGGCTACCCTGCTGAACTACTGTGTCTCACATGCATGTGTTGTCCACATGCTATCTGCCAACCTGCCTCTTTCCACACTGAGTTTGCCTTTGATAAATGTCATAAATAATGTAAAAAATAAATGAATAAATAAATGAAATAAACACTGGGGGTCTGCTGCTGGTTAAAGACATGTTTGATAAGTCAATAATACACAGTTAATGATATGACCATCATTTTAATTTATTTATCCTTCCATCCTGGAAAATTGTGTTCTTGTCAGTTTTTCATAGCAGAAGTGGTGTCCATGACACTCATTGACTGTTGCTATGGAGACGAAGACATTGGTTTTGCATTATGTCACAAAACTTTTATTATTACTATGATACTATTATATTGTTTACATAACTGAATTAAATCATAGATCATCTATTTGAAGTCTTATTTTTGTTCGTATACTCCGCTTCCTCCCACGGTCCAAAGACATGCAGGTTAATTGGTGTCTCTAAACTGCCTGTAGGTGAGAGTGTGAGCATGAATTGTCTGTCTCTACGTGTCAACCCTGAGATTGACTGGCAACCAGTTCAGGGTGTACCCCATCTCCCACCCAATGTCAGCTGGGGTTGGCTCCAGCCGTCCCGTGACCTTTAAGGATAAGCGGTTTAGACAATAGATGGATTGATTGTTTTTGGCTCTCTGCCGTCATTTGGCTTCATTCCATTTAGAATTGCCACCAGTTGGCTGTAAGCCGAATCCAAACACCCCCATATCTTTTGGGAAAAGGCTTTTTATAGCCTGTGATAGTAAAATGTGAAGTTGCTCGTTTAATTTTTATAGATTTATGAAGACTTTTAAGAATAAAATTAACTTCCCTAAAACAATAAAGCACTGTGTGTGTGTGTGTGTGTGTGAGTGTGTGTGTGTGCGCATCAAATTTTGTACAATGGTCATATAAACGGGATGAAGATGGTATACCTGCTCTTATTGATTCATAGATTTCATCAAACTCTAATAAATTATATTAATTGCATCCAATCTTCACTGTTACACAGTTTAATTATTTATGCACGTCACATTTAACTTCTGATATATTTCATAGATCAATACCTCATTTATTTATCTATAGTACAGTCCATATTTCCCTTATACGGTCCAAATTTCATTTCATGTTTTTCATTTTTTTAACTATTAGCCTACTATTGCACAATAAATTTGAAATGTACAGGTCAATTTTAATATTGGGCTACTTTATTTATTTAATTCCATAAAGTGTGCCTTCAAAGTGGTTTGAGAGCTTTACAAATACATTGTTGTCGGCCTGGAGAGTAACTTATATCAGTATGAAGATTCTACATGGCTCCTGCTGTGTAATACTGACCTTTGAACCTTGACCTCAGTGCATGTTTGAAGGTTTATAATTCAGCATCATAAGGGGCTACACACATGGGACTGACTGTTCTAGAGCTTTTATCAAAAACTACAATTCCCTAGAATTCCATAGAAATACATTAGTTTGAAATTGCTCAGGGACACCAAAAAAAATGAGAATTTTGTGTCATGGATACAAATTCATCAATGATCAAGTTTCTTGACTATTTCATAAACTTCTGTGAGACTGGGTTGGTCCACCTCCTGCTCCATTTTACCCTCATTCATGAACAAGACCTCGACATACTTGAACTCCAATGGTTGGGGCTGCGACTCCCGACAAGGATTAACCTTTTTCCTGCAAAGAACCAAGGACTCAGACTTGGAGGTGCTGACTGTCATCCTAACTGCTACACACTAGCTGCCAAACATCTCAATGCCTGCTCTGAGGAGACAGTCTGAAGAAACCTACAGAAGCACATCATCCGTAAAGAGCACAGTGCAATTCTGAGGTTTCCAAACCGGAGGCTTTCCTCACCTCAGCTGGAACCTGGATAAAAGAACAGTGACCTCCAAACTACCAAAGTGGTAAAGCCTGTTAATGACTTTAAAGGTGCTTTCAGACAGCGAGCGGTGCAAAATCCATGTTTTGTAGTTTCAACACCTTCGAGCCTGCACACCAGAGGCTGCAGCTATCTGCCGACTACAATGCCTACATGCAGCAAAATAGAGTATGTTGAAGATTGAAATAGAAGAATAGTTAGCAATATGACATATTTAATGTGACAACGTTTGCTAACTAATATCACCGTGTAATGTCTCAGACTAGTTAATCAAACTCTGAAGCTGATGTTGCTCACAGAACATTTCTCTTCATTGATATGTTTATTCTCTGCTGGTGAAGAAGTGAACCATTCAGGGAACTCAGATACAGAACCACTAAAATCAGCTCCTATATAATTTCTCTGCACTTTCTGTGGTTGCCATGGTCACACAGTGAGCTACGGTGGCAAGTTGAAAAAGTTGAACAATTACAAACACCAAAAGCAGCTGCAAAGACCTTTGTACGTTCATGAGAGCAGCAGCTTTCCCTCTTCTTCCAGCAGCCACCCACCTCAGCAGCACAGCTTCCTCCGTCTTCATATTGAATACAAGCTAGGAAGAATGGTAACAAAGTTATACAGAATGCTCTCGCCAGAGTGTTACTGGAACAAATGAGAGAACACATAACCACCTTTTAGCCTCTTAGCATTAGCTTCCAGTTGATTTTAGAATTCATTTCTTGGTTTTGTTGATACATTTTAGGCGATTCATGGTCTGGTTTCAGCATATATTCTAAAGATTTGTATGATTTTGGGAATATTTGTCTAATTTATATGCCATAATGTCTTATCATTTTATATTATTGATGGCGACATAGCACTATGGTTAAAAGGCTGTGAATAGCATTCCAGGAAATCTTGGCGCCAAAGTGGTTCTGAGAGATGAAGACCTGCATGCACATGCCAGATTGTGATGTAAACTCTTGCTGTAGTTCTGCTTGGATCAGATAAGGGAGAACAGAACTGAAGAAGCCTCTTGGATGGGAGGCGAAATGTCTTCAAGTACCTTCAGCAAGTGCAGTTGACTTTTGCTCAACTCCTAAGGAATAACTATGACCTGGATGACTGAGAATCTTCACAGACATAAGGGAGAACAAAGTTTTTGCTATCATACAATTTCCTGTTTTCAACAAAAATGAGTCACAAGGGAAAAACTGTTATTGGCTTAGACACAGGGCACGATGACCTAGCTGTAATGGAGGTCATGATGGATGGGCGTAGGAGTTAGACAAGCCTCCTTTACAAAAAGGAGGCTGTGTCTGATTGTATTTAGATCTTATTGGGCCAATAAACGATCTCCTCATGTACACAAGAAGTCCACGTCTCTGTCCCTTTATTGTCTTTTGACAGCACGGTTTTAGCCACAAGAATTCCATGACACTATATGTAGCTATCTTGTATATGATACAAGATATATATATATATATATGTTGCTGACCTTCCAGCAAAGTGCTGCCGTAATCCCACTAAAGTGATTATGCATTTGCTGTCTAACAGTCTTCCAGTTAAAATTTGTCTTGTTACCTCAGTGACTTCCTTTAAATCTCCACTAAAAACATATTTCCATAAACTTGCATTTCTGCATTAATTGGGAGGTGTCATGTCTCCTTTAACATTTTTTTCTAGCTGTCAATGTGACAGAGGCAAAACTCCTTTCAGAAATACTGCATTTTTTTATTTTGGGTAGAGCACCTCAGTAGGAGAAATAGCAGACAGCACACCAGGAAAATTATTAAAAACAATTTATTTCTGGTATAATTTCTGGTGGTGTAGAAGCTGTCAATGTTTACAACTTAGATGAGAGGATGAAATGAAACTACTCTTCTGGTCACAAAATGAGAGAAAATCACCATGAGAGTGAATTGTGGGAACAACAATCAGGTAAACTTGTCTTCTCTTCTCTTCAAGTTTGATGTCAGTGAACAGTAATGTTAAGTTAATGTTCAGCTTGCAGTGCAGTCTCTCTGTCTGTCTTTACTAACCTAGCTGGGCCGTACATCTCTCTGTCTGCCTGTGCTTTGTTTGCTCACCAGCCACTTCCATGGATGTGTTTTGTTAAATGAAAGTCAAAGAATAATTTATTATGAAAAATGGAAATTGTAAACTGCAGCACGGTGAAGATAACTGTGTTGCTTGTGAACATATGCCTTCATATGCACATGCATGAAATGAAAAAGCTCTGTGGGGACCAGTCCAGACAATATATGAGCGTGATGCACATGATTTTTAATAAAGTCTTTCAGTCAAAGGTTAGCTCCAACTCTGGACAAGATGGAAAGCAATGGATTGACAATGACTTTTGATTAAAATTTAAAATGTTGATTAGCTGGTCTCTGTAGGTCTCAAGGTGGACAGTGAGGCCAACCAGCGTGCAGAGGCCTTCATGGAGCGGAGTTCAGTGGTGTACCATGGAGCCTGACTTGTGAAGGAGACAAAGCGGGTTTTCAGGGGGGCACGAGAATCAAGGCTGATGGATAGCAGTGTTGTAGTGGGCTGCCAGAGCATCCACTGTGGTCATGGAGGGCTTGGAGGCCAGGTGGGTAGCTATTTCATTCGATAGGGCTGAAATGATAAATTTTTAATGAAGTATTGACTGGTGTAGCTTTAAAGATAAACACCTATCAAGGAATTGTTTTGTAGGAGAAACATGACTTCTTTTTGACATCTGAAAGGAGAGAACTCCATTGACTGTACACATCTAAGTGTGTTTGCAGGTCTTGCTGAGTTTTATTGCATGTGAAAAAGTAGTATGAAACCTCTGGTGTCTCTTAAGGGAGCTGTGTGAAGTCTGCTAAATGTCTCAAGTGATGTCACTTGAGTCAGCTTTGACTGAGGACAACATGTCAATCAATCTTTATTTATATGGTGCAGTGTTATCTCAAGACGCTTTCCATAAAGAGATGGTCTAGACCGAACTCTTTAATTAAGAGACCCAACGATTCAGGAATTCAACATTAAGGATTCAAGAATAAGGTATTAGAAAAGAATGGCAGGAAAAACTTCACTTTAACGGGAAGAAACCTTGAACAGAACCAGGCTCAGAGGTGAGCGGCTTTCTGTTGGGGTCCGTGTTGGGTGGAGGTTGGACAGAGAGAGAGATGGGGGGTGCACAAAAAACAACAACCATAATAATAACAGCAACTATAGTGCTGACAATAGGAATATGACTAACAATGAGCAATATGGTAACATTGAACAACATGACAATAGTTAATATATGAATAATAATAACACAACTAATATCAGTAAAAAGTGGTGGTGGCCGACAATCAGCAGCAGTGATTCATGAAGCCAGAGAACCACAGCAGGAGAACCAGGACCAGGATCCACAGGATGTTATGTCTCGTCGTGTCTGTTAAGTTTGTCTAGTTCACTCGTGTCTAGTCTTGTCTCGCACTTCCTGTCTTATTGTGAAAACTAACTCGCCTCTTGTTTCAGGCTATTTGACTTCCTGCCCTTGTGTGTTTCCCGCCTTTGTGATCGTCTGCTCCGCCCTGATTGTTTCCACCTGTTTCCCATTACCTCTTGTATAAATAGTCTGCGTCTCCCTTTGTCCTGTGCCAGATCGTCTTGTCTTGTCCAAGCGTCCAGGTTCCCATTGCATTCAAGCTAAGTCATTGTAGCCACGTTAAGTATTGTTTGTCTTTGTAAATTAAAAGAGTGTTCAACTGTCTGAAAGTTTCTGGCATCGTGCTTTTGCGTCTTTCTCGTTTCTGGGCCCAAGCCGTAATAGTACGATCTGGCCAGAAATGGACTCAACCGATGCTAGTACTTTTAGGACAGCTCTGTCTACTCAGGGCTCCAAGATATACTAGCACGAGGAGTAACTCAAAACCATCCACGCGGAGTTAAGAACCTGACCGATCGCCAGGGGGAGTTCCAAGCATCGGTAACGACGCAAGTTCACCACCTGACTGAGCAGCTCCATCGTGTCCTCACACAGCTGGAGGCTGCGTCTCTTCCCCCAGCAACGCCGTCAACCATGGTTCCACCGTTCGCCGCACTTCCAGCCTCATCGCCTTTCATGCCGGCCCCACGCCTCGCCTCACCTGAAAGGTTTTCGGGTGACTCAGGTGACTGTCGGACGTTTATCGTCCAGTGTGACTTACATTTTAAACTCAACCCTGCTTTATACCCATCAGATCAGGCCAGGGTGGCCTTCACATTAAACTGTTTCAGGACTCTCTAAGTCGTATATTTGACCATACTTCTCCGGCTAGGGAGGCGTCATGAGCACTTCTCCAGCTCCCCTTGGCTGATGGCAATCTGGATAGGGCAATAAAGTGGGCTGGCTTAGAGAAGCGGTCAACTACGGTTAAGATGGTGGTATTGCCGTCAGAGGGGGGCAGTCTGGTGACAAAGTCCACCGCAATGTGGGACCATAGCTGGCGGAAGCCCAGGTGAGGGACGCCACGAGGCAGGACCTGGGGAGGATTTCTTCTGGCTCAGACGGGGATTCTTCTCCAGAGAACTGCCGAAAGAGAGCGTCTGGCTTAACATTTATGAAATATGAAAGGGAGAACCGGAACCGGCCAAAGAAGAGCGTCAGCCTGGCGGGAGTTGAGGCGTTTGGCAGTGTGGATGTATTCTAGATTTTTATGGTCGGTCCAGACGATGAATGGTTGCTCTGCTCCCTCCAACCAATGTCGCCACTCCTCTAACGCCAGTTTTACTGCCAACAGCTCCTGGTTTCCCACGTCGTAATTCCGTTCAGCAGGCGATAATCGATGTGAAAAAAATGCGCAGGGATGCAGTTTATTATCCTGGGGGGAACGTTGGGACAGAACCGCCCCAACCCCAGGGTCCGAGGCATCCACCTCTACGATGAATTGCAGGTTGGTGTCAGGTTGAGTCAAAATGGGGGCAGTGACAAAGCGTCTTTTTAACTGCCGGAATGCATAGTCAGATTCCGGAGTCCACTGAAAGGTCCGGGAGGTGGAGGTCAGAGCAGTCAGAGGAGCCGCCACATTGCTGTAGTCACGGATGAACCGCCTGTAGAAGTTAGCAAAGCCGAGGAAGCGCTGTAGCTGTTTGCGGTTCACCGGTTGGGGCCACTCCTGAACTGCGGAGAGTTTGGCAGGGTCCATCTGTACCTTTCCCTGGGTTATTATGTACCCCAGGAACGATACAGTTGCGGCATGGAATTTGCACTTTTCAGGTTTCACAAAGAGCCGGTTCTTAAACAGTCTTTCCAAAACCGACCGGACATGACGAGTATGTTCCTCGGGGGTCTGAGAGTAGATCAGGATGTCGTCCAAGTAAACGAACACAAAACGATTGATCGTGTCCCAGAGGACATCATTAATCAGAGGGGCATTAGTGAGTCCAAAAGGCATGACTAGGTATTCGAAGTGGCCAAGAGGGGTATTGAAGGCTGTCTTCCATTCATCCCCTTCGCGGATCCAGGTGAGGTGGTATGCGTTTTGGAGATCGACAAGACCGAGAAGACGGAACGGATGAGGGGTAGTGGGTACTTGTTCTTGAACGTGATATTATTCAGCCCCCGGTAGTCGAGGACGATAGGCACGGTAGGGGAGAACCATCCTTTTTGCTCACGAAGAAGAAGCCGGCTCCCACCGGGGACGAAGATGGCCGAATAAGCCCTGCTGCGAGGGAGTCACAGATGTAATCCTCCATAGAAACCTGCTCTGGTTTGGAGAGGTTGTAGAAGCAGCTGCAGGGGAGAGTAGCCCCGGGAAGCAAGTCAATGGCACAGTCATAGGGGTGGTGAGGTGGCAGCGAGAGAGCTGTATTCCAGCCACCGGGGGTGAAGGTAAAGGCTGTGTGGGGATCTGGAGTTGCTTAGCGAGCTGACCATCAATGAAATTCTCCTCTGCCCCCGAATCAGGCAGGGACTGGGACTGCCAGCAGAGGGAGGCAGGGAGCTGTAGATGTTTGGGGGATGTCATAGAAGTCTGGCTCACCCATATTCCCCCGGTTATGGGTGAGCCACTCCTTTTTCCGGACGAACAGGACAGGATGCGATGTAATGAGCACTCTTCCCACAGTAGAGGCAGGCATTTGTTGCACGCCGGTGCTGCTTCTCCTGAGCAGTCAGCTGAGCCCTCCCAATCTGCATGGGCTCCGAACCGGGGCTATGAAGCTGAGCCACAAAAGGTGTCGGCCGGTTCGAGATGGGCGAGCAGGCCCCAGGGGTCGTCCCATGCAGGTCTCTTTCCTGGCGTCGCTCCTTCAAATGATTGTCCAGCCGAACAGAGACAGAAACCAGCTGGTCCAGAGAGGAGGCATCATCGCAGGTGGCGAGCTCATCCTTTAGGCTCTCTTGGAGGCCTGGAGAGCTGTGTCGTTCCAGCCGCTCTCTGCAGCCAGGTTCCGGAACTCGACCGCATATTCCGCGACGCTGCGGGCACCTTGGTGGATGGAAGTCAGGTGGAGGCTGGTGTCCTTTCCCCTCACTGGGTGGTCAAAGAGCTTCCTTAGTTCTGCAACAAAAGCCACATATGAATTGCAAGGCTCTGACTGGCTCTCCCACACAGCAACCCCCCCACTCACGAGCTGGTCCCTTAAGCAGGCTAAGCAGAAATGCTATTCTAGTTCTATCGGTGGCATACGAATGGGGTTGCATCTCAAACACAAGAGATACTTGAGTTAGGAAAGCCTGACAGGAGTTTAAGCCACCTGCGTATCTCTCCAGCACGGACAAAAGGCTCCCGCTCGTTAGTGGCCAAGGCTAAGCTAACTGAGGAGGCCCCCGCAGGAGGTGTCGGAGACGAAAGCGGACACGGGCTGCCAGGGGTAGAAAGGGTGATGTGATCTGTCAAACTGGAGACCTGACTAGTTAGTTGTGAGACCTGGTTTAGCAGGGCGGGGTTACTGGTGACTAGAGTCTTAAGTAATTTGTCATGTTGGCCCAGTGCTAGCCCCTGGTCGGCAATTGCTTGGTGAATCGCGGGCCAGGGCTGGGTCGGCACCAAAACAAAACGAAGAGCCCCTACACAATAGACACAGATAGAGCCAAGGGTGCATGGGACCAAGCCGAGAAGAGAGGGTATTTAGCTGGCAACCCGGGGGACAGGAACGGGGTAGAGGATTGCCGGTGGAGTGTGGCAACCGCAATCCTGCGGTCGATGCTAGGAACCGGAACCGGGAGACTGGAACCGGAGCGGACAGATGGCAGAAACCGGAGCGGGCAGATGCTGGAAACCGGAACTGGGAGACTGGAAACGGTCTGACTGGCTTTTATGGTGCAAGCGTGAAGAGTTACATTCACACACTGAATCTGCTTCAGGAGCAAATTGGGGTTCAGTGTCTTGCCCAAGGACACATTCTGACTCAGCCAGGGATCGAACCACCGACCTTCTGATGGACAACCCACTCTACCTCTGTGCCACAGCCGCCCCAAACAATAACCAAATTTTGTCTTAGCCCCCTTAACCTAACCAAACCTTTATCATAAAGGTAACAGGTCAGAAAATGCAGATATTTGTTTTTTTGTAATTGTGATTTGTAACACTTTTCGGAGGAACGGACAAAAATTGCGACGCTCCCTTTAAAAGGTGTCAGATCAAAACAAAAGTTTGTTCATGGGTCAAGGTTCAAAGTTAATTCCTGACCATAGAGCAGCCATTGGAATCTCAGCAATCCTACTACAAGATCCATTTCATAGTCATTCTGAGACCGTTAATCATATCGCATGATCTTCATCAATGGCTAGAGTTGCAGAGTTGTCACTGTAGATGTTCAAATTATCATTTTGGTGCAGCTGAACAACTTCTACATGTTGGCTTAAAAGTTGAGATTCAAGTTTATACTTGTCTTAAACTGCTAAATGCTAGCTCCATAACAGACCTTGTGGTGATTGTTTCGTGAGCTAATTCGTTTTGTGGAAGGCAAATGACAAACTAAGAATGAGCGGTGAGTGAATGGTGTGAGTGCAGTGCAAATTTGTCAGGATTGGTTATTGAACTGTCACTTACTAACAACATCCAGTGTATCACATTCAGTCAGTAACCTTAGATGTTAGATGCCTCTTTTTTCCACAAAACTGTGACTCATTGGCAGTAGTCAGCTGCTGTATTCAGCCAGCAGCCAGCACTTCATCAAATAGGCTTATTATTTTCAGAAACATTTTGCTGATCTTTACTTCATAAATTAGCCAAGTGGATGAAAAGAGTGCATTTAACTGTTGCTTCATAGCAACATCTGATTTATTTTGTATGTTTTTTTGGAATTTTTAATTTTAGCCATCTGCTGTTCTCAAACTTCTCCCTCTCTGCTTCCTTCTTTTCTTTGTAAACAGTATTATCATGTTTTGGCAGCCCACCACAGAGCTCAGCATCCACCTCCAGTCTGTCTGTGAGCTGTCTTGTTATCCCACGTGCTATATTCATCAGAGCCCAGCTTCCCATTCAGCCAAGTGCATCTGAGCCTCCAGCTGTTCCCTCCACTGCCGTACATAATATTTACCCGGCCTGGCCTTGGTCCAGCTGTTGAATGCAAATGATAGATGTTGTGCTCCGTTGAGGGAAACATCATTCACATTCTGCTCAACATGAAGAAGTGGTGTGCCAAGCTTTCTTGCAAGGTCAGGGCTTGGTGGCGTCAAGAGCCTTTCGCCCATCTGGAAAGAGGAGAGCATAGTGTCCTTCACACAGAGCTGGCTGGCTGCTCCACAATGCGGCTCTGTCTGTGATGCACAAGCTGAAGATGTGCCTTTCTGATCAACAGGTCACTGTGAAGGAAATCTTCAGATTTGGTTTAATTCAAGTTCAAGACCTTTATTTGTCACATACACAGTTATACACAGTATAATGCGCAATGAAATGCTATGAGTGCCTGTTCCAGACAAACAATAATAATATTAAAATAAATATGTATATAATAAATATATATAAATAAATAAATCAAAGTCTGAAACCTGTACAGAATATGGATGTATATACAAGTATGCCAGAATATTGCAGGTTTTGAATAGATTGTCCATAAAGTCTAATTTTCCAGGTTCAGCAGGCGGACAGTCTGAGGAAAGAAGCTCCTCCTCATCCTCTCTGTGTTTGCCTTCAGGCAGCGGTAACGCCGACCTGACGGCAGCAGAGAGAACAGTCTGTGGCTGGGGTGGGTGGGCTCCCTCGCAATCATCCTGGCCTTTGACCGGCAGAGCTGCTGGTAAATGTCCTGCAGGTTGGGGAGGGTGGTTCTGATGGTGCGCTCAGCCGAGCGGACCACCCTCCTCAGGGCCAAGAGGGTGCTGCTGCCCATCCAGGTGGTGATGCTCCCAGTCAGAACACTCTCAATGGGGCAGGTGTAAAAGTTCCTGAGCACATTGAGAGGGAGCTTAAAGTCCCTCAGGCGTCTGAGGTGGGAGAGACGCTGTCGAGCTTCTTCACCAAGGTGTCGATGTGACAGGACCACATCAGATCCTGCATGATGTTGACACCCAGGTACTTAAAGCTGTCCACTATAATAATAATATACATTTTGGAGGGGCGAGGTTATGGAGGGCTTTGAAGGTTAGGAGGAGGATTTTATATGAAATGCGGTATGTGACCGGGAGCCAGTGAAGCTGTTGGAGAACAGGGGTGATGTGACTGATAGAAGGGGTCCTGGTGATGATCCGGGCTGCAGCATTCTGAACCAATTGCAGTTTATGGAGGGACTTGAGGGGGAGACCAGAGAGAAGTGAGTTGCAATAATCCAGATGGGAGGTGACCAGAGAGTGGACCAGGATGGCGGTGCTGGCGGGGGTGAGGGAAGGACGGAGGCGATTAATGTTGCGTATGTGGAAGTATGCTGACCGGGTGACATTATTGATGTGGGTTTGAAAAGACAGAGTGCCGTCAAGGACGACACCCAGATTTTTTACTTGAGGGGAGGGGGAGACAGAGGAGTTGGCGATGGTGAAGGTGAAACTGTTAGCTTTTGTGAGGGTGGATTTGGTACCAATGAGGAGAACCTCGGTTTTGTCACTGTTGAGTTTGAGAAAGTTGGAGGAGAACCAGGAGTTGATTTCTTGCAGGCAGTCACAGAGGGATGTGGGAGGTAGGGAGGAGGTGGGTTTGGTGGAAAGGTAGAGCTGGGTGTCATCTGCATAGCAATGAAAGTAAATGTTATATTTACGGAAAATGTGGCCAAGGGGGAGGAGATACATGATGAAAAGTATAGGTCCAAGGACAGAACCCTGGGGAACACCGGAAGAGATGGGAGATGGCTGGGATGAAAATGTTTTTAACTGAATGAACTGGGAACGGCTAGACAGATATGATATGAACCAGTGAAGTGGGGTGCCAGATAAGCCAATGGAAGCCAGTCTATGGAGAAGGATGGAATGGGAGATGGTATCAAAAGCTGCAGTCAGGTCGAGGAGGATGAGGATGGATAAGAGTCCGGACTCTGCTGTCATTAAAATGTCGTTGGTGATTTTGAGAAGGGCTGTTTCTGTGCTGTGATGGGGACGGAAGCCTGACTGGAACTGTTCATAGAGGTTGTTATTGGAAAGGTGAGAGTGGACTTGAGATGCAACTGTTTTTTCCAGGATTTTGGAGAGGAATGGCAGGTTGGAGATAGGTTATTGAAATTGTTGGGGTCTGAACCAGGTTTCTTCAAAATCGGTGTTACTGCAGCAGATTTGAGAGGTAGTGGGACTGAACCAGAGGTGAGGGAGGAGTGGATGATGGTGGTGATGAGAGGTGACAGGGAGGGGAGACTGGCTTTGATGAGGTGTCGGAAAGGGGTCGAGTTGACAAGTGGATAGTTTAGATTTTCTGATGAGTTAAAGCTGTCCATTATCTCCACCTCAGTCCCGCTGATCCTGAGTGGTTGGTAGCTCCTCTGCTGCTTCCTGCTGTAGTCCACAATCAGCTCCTTGGTCTTACTGACGTCCAGGTCCAGACCCCTGCTAGGCTTGCCCTACACGGCCATCCTCACTCACTGGCCTTGTCTTCGACCTAAGGCGCATATTAGCAGTGAGGCCTTCGACTGTGGGATGGGCAGAGGAGAATAAGGCCTTCCTATTTGAACTACCCAGTGGCCTCTGATGATCCAACGGGAGGTGGTCCACACTCAATTACCTGGTGAGATCCTCGGACCTCCCGCTGAGATCTGCGGATGTACCCTCGCAAACCTAAACAAGAAAACTGCCGTCTCAGAAAGCCCCATCTGCTTAATTTCCTTAAGCCTAACGGAACCTAACAGCTATGAGGTTCCGCTGGGGGGTCGATTGAGCAGCTGGTCTTGATTTGTTTGCTGTGGTTGTGTTCCGTTGTTCATTTAAAGGTTTGATTAAAATGTTAAACAATAGTAACTATATTTTTGTGATGAAAAAAATGCATAAAAATAAGGCTTTTATGAAACACTGAATAAAAAATTGCTTACCAACACACAAACCATTCATAATTGCTAAATTAGGCTAAAATAGAAGGCTCTGAGTGATACTAAATGAAGACCCATTTCGGAGCCAAAAGAGCCCAATCTTCGAAAAGAGCCAGACTTCCCATCACTAATCAGATGCCCATGCATCTATGTGTCTTGTGAGTGCCCCAACTTTATGAACGTGCACTCAAGTACCTCTTGTAATGGGAAATTGCTATATATGCTGATTGTGCCTTCTTCATGTGATAGAAGAGTACCAACTGTATGTAACTACATTTTCCTCCTCATTCCTACCAACTGTACTCACAAGATAAGCTGTTTTGATATACGTCATGATGATTCACTGTGTGCTATAAATATCCTGTTTGTGAAACTCTGGAGTGCACACTTCTACAGAGACCACTGTCTCTGTATGAACAGTTAGCTCTTGAACTAGAGTAAAAAAACTTTGGTGCTCTCAGTCTCACCCTTATTAGATTTTTCTGTGACACTCTTTAAAAAGGTCAATTTTTTCTATTACGGTATTGCTATTTTTATATTAGGCTCATACAACAACATACAACACAGCACTACAACATTTTGACACACCATAATCATGCTTCACATCTCATCCATCCAGACTTCCCCAAGTGTCAATAAAGAGAATATTCCAACAGCTCACCAATACCCCTCCGAAAATACAACCTTACAATTGGGTCCTCATTTCCTTCAATCTTAATTGTGCACTATGCAAATAGCTATTTTTTAGATTTTATTGATGTGAATGTATAGATGGGAAGCAAATTTTTTTAATTAAATCAGACGGAAATGAAAAAAATGTTTGGCAAAGAATTCAAAGTGGTGGCAAAAATTTGTTCTAAATGTCACTCTCTGGCTGAGTGAGTTAATTGTTTTTTTCTCCAGTGTTGGGAATTAGAAAGTTATTTATCAAACGTGACTACTCTAACATTAGATTCCTCCCTCCAGCTGGACCATGAAGAAAAAGATGAAGATGAAGAAGAACATTAAAAGACTGCATCCAGCCCTTTGGCTTGAACCCATACCTGTTGGGATCCCTGTGTTTCTCCTTGTTTTCCCTGTCTCTCCCTTATTTGTGTCTGTCTCCCCCTGTCTGTGGTTGTCTGTTTGTCACTCGAGCGGAGTCGAGGAGGTTACTCCAGTTCAGAGGCCTACACACCTGCAATTTCCAAACACCTGTACCCATTCCGCCAACCACTGAGGAGCCCATGCAGCTGGGGAGGGCCAAGCTAACACCGGAGGAACACTGCAGATGCATCAGCGCCATGAGTGTCTCTACTGTGGCAAACCCGGTCATTTCATTCCCTCCTGCCCTTGGCGACCAAAAGGCCAGGCCCGCACGTAAATGTGGCCCAACACCTCTGCTTCCAAATTCCAGCTACCCTGTGCTGCAAACTCCTGTCTGCGCTCATCAACTCCGGTGCTGAGGAGAGTTTTTTGGATGCTCAAATTGCAGAACAGGCTGGTTTCACCACAGAGGCTCTGGAGGGCCCCCAGAATGCCCTTGCGATCAATGGGAGGATCCTGGCCCGGGTAACGCATTGCACCTCACCTGTCACACGTTTTGTCTGGTAACCACTGTAAAACTGTGCAATTTCTCCTCATCACCACCCCTAACACTCCCCACATCTTGGGCTATCCCTAGTAGGCTAAACACAATCCTCATGTCGATTGGGCTTGGGGAAAAATAATTGTGTTTTGTCTATATAATTGTGCCATCGACCTCATTCCAGGTGCTACACTGCCCACTAGTCACCTGTTTAACCTGCCCCGACCCGAACAGGAGGCAATGAAGAAATATGTCAAGGACTCTTTGGCAGGAGGTATTATTCGGCCTTCTACTTCTCCTCTAGGAGCTGGTTTCTTCTTTGTGGGAAAGAAGGATTCATCTCTCCGTCCGTGCATAGATTTCCAAGGTGTGAACGACATCACCATAAAAAATAAATATCCACTCCCACTCATTGACTCTGCTTTCACTTCAAGGGTCCACTGTCATTCATTCATGTTCATTAAACTGGACCTGCGCAACACCTACCATTTGGTGCGCATCTGCAAGGGGGACGAGTGGAAGACGGCATTCAACACACCCCTGGGTCACTTTGAATATCTGGTGATGCCGTTTGGCCTGACTAACACTCCTGCTGTTTTTCAGGCCCTAATTAACGATGTCCTGAGAAATTTCCTTGACCGTTTTGTTTTCGTCTACCTGGATGTTATCCTGATTTTCCTGATCCACGGGAGGCATATGCTCCTTCACTCTTTTACATTCTGGGTTACCATGCCCGTCACATGGCCCATCTCTTCTTACGCTGTTTGTTGGAAGAAGAGCCTCTAAAAGTGAGCTCACAGGGTGGAAGGTCAACTCCAAACAAGAAATCTTCCACCTGGTGCAGTCATTCCTCTCTCACAGAGTGGCAAAATACTGTAGCTAATGCATAGGTCTGACAGAACCTACCCCAAGACACAATTCATGGCCATCCTTGACCTGAAGCTGAGTTTCACGCGAGGCAAACACCAGCATTACCTAATCAATATAGAGAATTAGAGTAGGAAATCTGAGCAAGAATTGTGACTAAGACAAATAATGTGAACCATTCTAGCTGATTTATATCACTAACATAAACGATCAAACAAGCAGCTAGCCAGTCAGGTTATATCTAGACAGCTAGTTAAAGACCAACTTTAGACAACCAGCTGCCTGTTCTCAATTAACCTTACTATGAAAACCAGGCGAGGGCTATGGACTAACCACTGCACACGACTGGAACTTCTTGCATTTGGAAGAATCCAATTAGCACAACAAAAACTGTTTAAGACAGTTAGTGTAGCAGGTGAGCAAGCCAGCACAAAACAAGGATGCTTGAAAACTTTCATATAGGAAAGAAGGGGAGGTAGGATAGTTTAACAACCACAGCCTTTGAGGGCAACAAATTGCACTCTAACAAAAGAGTCACAGGCAGGATGTCAAACATCAAATAACACAGAGCGTGCTTATCTCCCCTGGAACTGCAACTAAAAATACAGAACTGAAACATGGATCTACAGGGCAATTAACCTGGGAAGAGCTCCAGGCTAATGGTGAGAAGATCAAAGACGCCGGTTGTAGGCTACCACAGATTGATTGATTGACATGGTATTTGTAGCTGGGTTGTGAAAGTAGCCTACACATCATGTGGCCTTATTTATAGAAGTGCTCGACCTACATGGATCACAAGGAGCTTTGTTTACTACCACTAGAAGTCAGAAAGGAATGAAACAGAACCTTTGTTATTTTTGTTTCTGATTTTCCAGCATGGATATGATTGAACTGAATTATGCAGTATAACATATCAACATGAAATATTGGATATTTTTAAACTGAAATTATTAGAACACTGTAGGCTTCATGCCATATTCTGATTTGGACTTGGATTGATAAAAGAATATGTAAGAGATGTTCGCTCATCTCAAGCAACACCCCTGTGATGGCCACATGTTATTTTTAGAACACTGACGGATGATAATGAGCATGTAAATGTTTGGTTTCCTTCCAGCACAGCAGAGAGAGTGAGCCAGACTCTTCCCCCGTACAGATTTCTCTGGTTAAATCATCCCAATTAGCCAACAAACCCAGACGGTGTCTCTTGGGAACATGCTCCCTGTAGGAGGGCCAGATTAAATGAATCAGACTGTGCAGCAACGCTTGTGCTCCTTAAAAAAACAACACTTTTCTTCTTTTCAAAGTCTTTGATTCCAGACTGAATGGATTTCCAACAGATACATATTTAATGATTGTGATTTCCACACCTTTGTGACTCCATATAGGGATTTGAATAATAATCTTTGCTGGAACATTTGGAACATTTTCACATCCTTCCGTCCCTGCGTACTCTGCTCTGAAGTCTAACCTGATGTATAATGAGGATCTCCTCAGCTAGCTAACAATCACACACTATTAAAGTCACAGTGCAGAGCCTGAAATCCTTTTGTTCACTACAAAGAACTGTTTAAATCTTATTTTAAGAGTATGAGTTTCCATAATTTAAGCTTTTGTTCCACTTGACTGTAAGAGGATATCATCAAAGGAAGCACGTACTCAAACTTTAGAGAGTAATACATCAAATGCTGATGTAGAATTTCTTCCCTTACTTTTGACTTCCAAGAACATTTAATGTGTCATATTTAAGAACTTTGATCACAGTACTATTTCTATCAAAGTGTGTCATATGGAGTTTAGTAAACGTTCTATTCTAGTTACTATCTTCTATTACTTCTTTCTCACATTCATCATTCATCTCTAATCTAAGCCTTGTCTCTTTCTTCCTACCCTTTTAAACATTTTCTCACTTTCCTCTACTGTATTTAAAGCTCAAAAGATAACTCCCTCCTGAGTCATGTCATGGGCAACGCACACAGGACCACGAGGAAACTACTACTTTGTACCACTGAAAGACGACTGATGAACTGGAGGTGAGTGGAGTGCAAAGCCGGGGTTAAATACTGTGTGGGTTGGTTGATTGGATGCGCATCAGGTGTGCAGCTGAATGGCTTGCAGGTGAGCGATCTTCCAGAGGGGAGCTGGAAACCCTGCCCATAAGCACAGAGACACAGGAGGAGGGATAACAGGAAAACAACTGAACCTGCTGAAATATTCTGAGTGGTTTAGCCAAGGGCTGTAGAAGAAAGGGACACAATGCTAAAGTATGCTGCGGTTGGAATTCAGCGTTTTGAAGAAAAACAGAACGGCTTTTATTTGACAAGAAATCACAGGAAGTCCTCTCTCCCATTAGCGCTAGCTTCACCGCGGTGCGTTCAGGCCCAGTCAGAACTAACAACTACACTACTGTGGTCTAAAGAAAAGTAACATACGATGGCTAACTACGTTACTGCACCCCGAATATCTGTGTGGCTGTCAGCTGATCTTCAGAGCAACAGGAGCACACCAGCAAGTTGGCACTGAGCTGCTAACTAGCAAGGAACTTTGTCTGCCTCTGACCCACACACCAGGGGGTCTGGGGGCCATTTTGTAGGGAGTCACCATTTGGTTCTCCCACCTTTTTTGTTCTCCACCGACACCCTCCCACTCTCTCTCTCTCTCTCTCTCTCTCTCTCTCTCTCACACACACACACACACACACACTGCCTATTTGTTAGCTAGTTTAGTTATTTGATGAGACCAGGTGGTGGTCCAATCAAGGTGGACTTTACACAAAGTCCCATTAATTTATATAATTAGTAATTACCTTTTGATAGTTATTAATTAGCTCTGATAGCCAAATTGCCCCATACAAGGTACCAAACCCCAACATTTCTGGTGCTGCCGTATGAGGTAGAGTATTAATTCTCCACACAATTTTGGAGCCCAGAGTACTGAGCACAACATAATTGGTGCCACTGTGTGAGGCAAGGTACCAAATCCCTACAACAACATACATAACACGAGGGCTCCCAACCCCAGACAATAGGAAAATAAAGCTAAAAAATCATAAAATTGCACCCTGTGAATACCGTAACAAACATCTTCAGAACTTTTCTGCATAAAAACAAAACGTATAGCATGTAAGAAGCAATTCTATGAATTAAAAAATGTGTAACAGTTTCTCATAATTTATTTCTAATGTCTAACATCAATTCCTGCACTTCATCCCTCTGTAAAGAAGGCATCTGTTTTCTGTCTTGGACCAACACCAACCATCAAATCAATCATACTGTTTTTCTATCGATTTTCAAGGGAGATATCTTGACTTATGCATCCATGATATGCATTTCTGACCATACAAACCAATATTGCATTACTTCAGTAGTCTTCATGACTCATGTCCATATGTCCATATTGCAGCTTTCCACACATTCTTTGCACACACATGACTGCAGAATGCTAAATGAGACTACATACTCATTACAGAGCAAAATATGTTGATTCTTTGGAAGGATTTAGAGACCAAATCCTGGGCAACAGGAAATTGAAAATCAAGTCACACCATGCTAAGTAACCTTTAAAATGACAGACTCTCCCTTTGATCAATCTCTTTCTCTAATATTCCCTTTGCAGCTTCATTAGCACAATGTATTCTTCATTTAATTTCTCACAAAAGCCCTGGGAGAATACAGGACCCCTCTGAGCTATAATAAAGGCACCCGAGCATGTGCCTGAAATAAACTTATTAACCAGCGCCAATTAGGCCAACATTTTGTTTTGGATTCTATTGCCGAGGAGACCTTGTTAAGACATCGCCAAACGAGTGAAGAAACAGAAGGCCCTCAGTGTGTGTGGTGGACAGCGAAAAACAGCTCCAAAAGTTGAGGAAGTGTGTGCTAGGCTTAGACCAAAATATTTATTGGCCCTTTATTCCATATGTAGCGTTACCATGGTAAGGGGAGCCATTAGCAACACTGACTATAATAAGGATTGGATCAAATTCCACATCATTATACATTAAGGTATTTAGTAACACTTAGTGGCAGCCAGAACCAAGTACAGTCTGAATTTTTTTAAGCTAAGGTAGGTAACCATTGTTGAGGTTCATGAAATGCAATCTTGGTACAAGAACATGTACTGAGGCACGCTGCACGAGCCAGTAACAGCTTTCAAAATAAAATATACTTCAGTTTTACATGAATCATTTGTCACCTTTGTCAACTTGATTTATCCTGTGGTTGCTGTCAAAAACTTTGTGGTGTCTATCTTCTATTCGAGCAGTCCACAAAACTGCAAGCACAAAACCAGCCTCTCTCGCTCGCTACTTCTAATCTAGTGAAACTGTCGGTCTCGCACATGTAAACGGGAGACTGGTCAGCTGGAAGTAGAACTCTGTGTTAACTACATGCACAAGTCTGAGTGAGAGTGTGTGTGTGTGTGTGTGTGTGTGTGTGTGTGTGTGTGTGTGTGTGTGTGCACGTTTGTGGAGGGATGGGTGTGCAGGGTACTATCACCTGATGGTTTTATCTCATCTCGAAAACTTCATATATGGTTTTGAGTGTGTGGCTTTGCAGCAAAGTACATGGTCGGCAGCCTCACCTCATCTCACCTCACCTCACCTCGCCTCGCTGCAATACAGATACCCGATGACTGCAGTTACAAATATCTGCGTGGAGCAACTGTGTCTGACATTTAGGATCTCCCAAAAATAAAATTGTTATATTGCTAAATTGTTTTCGTAATTCCGTTGTGGTAACAAATGTAATTACTGCCTGGATTATGTCCAGAGAGACTGAGAGTGAAGGAAACACAGCATTCATGTATGCTGGAGTGGCAGGGAGGTGGTAGGGCTGGACAGTGGACATACAAAGTGCAGAACTGTGACACCAGAATCCTGGTTTCACATCCGAACTCCTGTCTGTAGTTCTATTTAAGCAACAAAAGCACTTTGGTTGAGGTTATATAAATACTATAGACTGCGACCACATCAGTTGATACTATAATAAAGTGTATAATACACTAACTCAAGCACTCGTTAATTTGTTTTATTTCTCAGTGAGACTGCTTTTTAAGAGCCACTGACTAACTGCTACTGTACTGTCAGATTCCATTTTAAATGAATGGTATCAGCCCTCCAAATGTCCAAAACCTGGTGTGAAATAACCCTCTCAGCTGACCTGTTTCAAACAGAATACAAAGCCCACCATACAGCTTTAATGAGGACAGGACTGGCAAAGAGTCACATTTATCTCATGGCCAGATGTATGTGGGTAACTGGTACTTTCAAGCTTGCAAGTGTTAAAATATTTGTTTGTCCCATGCTCACAGAGTATCAGCCAGATATCAGCCTGGAGCACAAGACAGATAATAAAACCCCAGGTATGCTCCACATTGTAGTTATGGATCCAATTAGAACAGCAGTGCATAGATAGAGAGAAATATTAAACGGTGATAATATCAGCAATGCGTGTCTGTGTGGCTGCTGCTTCCTTTTTTCCCGTTAGCCTCAGTAACACCTCTCTACAGCAAGGTACATATCCTGACTCTAAGACACAGGAAATTAAACTTGTTTTCGTTTCCCTGATAGTTCCTGCCAGGAGATTAGATCACCATGGTGAACTCACCTCACTCACTGATCTAAACCCCTCCAGTGTCAGACTGTCCCTCAGAGGCCACTGCAGGGGCCTCTTGGCCACATGTCTTTCCTGCCAATAATCACCCCATTAAAATGAATGATTTTGCCCAGACCGTGTACTGTACATAATCGTCAATTAGCCACTGGCGTCGAGATGGCACCTCTGCTAACCTCTAACAGTCTGCTGGAGCCTCATTATGGGGAGTGTGACTCACTTGTGATCACAGCCAGTCTCTGGGTAATAATGGGAATTGAAACATGTTCATGAGATTCGCACAGAGCAAAGAAATGAGCTGTGTGCAGCATCTTCAGGCTTCTTGATAATCTAAATGAGAGGAGGCTTTGTAGAGATTTTTTTTTTTTTTTTTTAAATAATAGAATTAGAAAATTATGAAGGTCATAGTCAGCAGACAGACAGGCTGCCTTTAAGCCTTTCTATTTTTGTATGTCAATACCCAGTCTGCACTGGCAGAACATATCAGCCTCAGAACAATGACCCAAACCGTGTTAGGACAGTTCAATAACACATCTACGACAGTCATCCCCACATTAGAGGGAAGCTTAAAGTCTTGGGTTGAAATGCGTATCCCTTTTATTCCTCTAACTTATTCTAACAGCAAGTTAACCATTAAAAGTCGTGACTGTCCCTAGAGTTATCAATGGGGTTTAAAATGTCATTTTAAAAAATGCTTGTAAATTGTAATTGTTTAAAGCTTGAGACACCAAATCAGTTTTAAAATTAATAGAATCATCATCCCTCTAATTTATGTAATTGTTTAAATCATGACATTGTGTAATGTAAGAATTCACTCATTTTAATTGAAAAAAATCTAGCTTTTATTAAAGCCATAGGTTATTAACAAGTCATTAGGAGTGTTAATATCTGATGGATGTCACAGCTGAGACAACCACATGACCTCTTGACAAAGGTTTTATGCTAGCTACCTCATGTCTCTAGCTACCAACTGAAAAGTAGATTTAAGCTATTACCTTCCTTTTTTTAAGTAAATGTTTGATTATAAAATGCCTAATCACCTACACACTTTTATTACAAAAACAAGAACATGAAAAATTGCTCTACTGAGTACTAAAGATGCTTGTCAAGAAGGGGTTGAATAAGTTTAAGTTAAGTCATTAAAAGTGGTATATTGTGTTGAATATAGAGAAACCACCTGTAATATTAGTTGTGTTGAGCTATTTAAATTGTTTCTTTCTTCTGTTTCGTTCTTGTTCCACAAGAACAATTTAAATAGCTCAACACAACTAATATTACAGACACAGCTGATTTTTTTTCCAACACACCTATTTTGCAATAGGTGTTGAATAATTTGTGCAACTGCACTTATCTGAGTACAGAATGGATTAGACTATGCCATAGGCTAACAATAGCTCATGTCTTTTCATATGGCTGAGATACCAGCACTGATCTGAGGAGCTTTTCATTCAACCTAACTTAACGAAACTTAATTAGATGTTATGAATGACTAAAAACTCAGAGATACTGTCTTTTTGTATTTCCCTTCCTTGTCAAAGACAGGCTTACATTTCCCATGATGCATCGACCATGACAGCTCAGTGAAAGATAAGAGTTTTTCACACATTTCACACACGTTTTTGCTGCATTTCATTCAAAGTTGGAGGTTGGAGTTTCTCACATAAAAAAAAAGATTTCTGACCTCCTAGCGTTCCAGGTGCACGACGCCACATGGAAACAAAAAAACACAGCTGACCGTGACAAACTGGGTCTCTGGGTCTCCCTCCTTCTCTCTCTCTCTCTCTCTCTCTCTCTCCGCATCTATAAAAGAGGGAGCGGAGAGCAAACAACACATGAGGGAACAGATGCCATTATACATTTTTTTTCTGCACTTCAACACTATGAGGCGAATCTAAACATTCACTTCACTGGCCTTTCAGTTTATAGTTTAGTATTTACACTGTGTCCTTCCAAATGTGCTGCCATACTTCTCCATGACGTTGAGTTAGATGGATGGAAGGAAGGACGGATGGATGGATGGATGTCCTGAGTTTATAAACCTAACTTTGAGTGTCATTCCATTGTTCTTTTTCTAGAAGGAGGTTGGAATATCTCCGCTTCAAATGGTCTAGAATGCTTGTCACAATAGAAAAAGCTCAGGTCTTACTAATAGCATTAATAATGGCTCTGTCCCAGTACGCTGTGGCAGTGAGCCAGTATGCACAATGCCAGCACCCTGGAACTAAAGCAGCTAAATGGAATTCTGCCATCATTCATTTGATTATTTACACCTGTGCTTTTCCTGTTGTGACAAGTCAAAGCATCTTAAAGAGCAACTTTTCTGACATAACATTGTCTGAAATATATAGTTAGTCAGGTTACTCTTGTAGACTCCAGCCTAATGTAGCCTGGAGCCTCTGGTCTGCAGCAGAGGTGAGCAGCAAGTGATGGAGGTCTGATAGATTCACTTCCTTCTAACGCCACACCTTCACCTTTGTCTTCATTTTCAAGCTTGTAGTCTTCAGCTCCAACCGACACTGACTCAAGTGACATCACTTGAGACATTTATCACACTTCACACAGCTCTCTCTGGGGACACTCAAAGCTTTATACAATGCTTTTTCACTCATGCAGTAGTACTCCCCAACACCTGCTAGTACTCCCCAACAGCTGGAGTCACACTTTGATGCTCTCTTTAACACTGCTCACTGTGTTTGTTTCTTCATCATGAAAAGGATCTGCTACCAAAAGTTTCCCAAATGATCCCTGTTTCATGGATCGTTTCTGAATAATAACAGTTGTCATCACTCTTAGTGACAATAACATTGTCGTTTCTGTGGTTGCTTCACAATAAAAAACCTCCCAGTGTTTTGCAGTGGAGTTCTAAAACAGCAAACGTCATCATCATCACCTTTAACCCCTGCATATTGATTTCCATGACATCCTAAAGTGTGCACTGGTGTAAACACTGCTGAGCACAAAGCAGTACTGTGGCAGTAAGTGTAGACCTGACAGAGGGCAGCAGTTACTGCTACTTTGCTGCTTTCACACCCAGTGTAGAAATTAAATAAGGAGAGTTTAGTCTGAGGAGCGAGAGTATGGGTTGTCACACAGAACATTGTTCATTACCTTGATACCTTTCTAATTTTCTTATTGTGTGATTTTTAAACATGTTTCAGATGCCTGTTACTTTGCCTCTAATTGAGCTCCCAGAGACTGGGGCTGTAAAACATGGGACTACAATGGACTTTCATCTGTTCCATAGCTACGACTGATGTTGACAGTTGTTTATACATAGCACTAACTAACATTAGTATCACCACTGTGTAGGATAACATATTATACGTTTCTTTGTATATGAATTGGCGTTATATAAATACAGATTGATTGGCTGATTGATTGAAAAGAGCAGAAATACACACAATTAACTTCTTCATATATAGCCCAGTCCAGTTCTTGTCAGAGGGAATGATTCCCACCTTTTGGGCAGTGAGGTCTTAGACTACCAACCATGAGAAGGTAAAGCCCATATCAACTAAAGTATGAATCAAACCTTCAAAACACTGGTTGGACTGCTCACTATTCATGTCCTCATTAAGGCCACAACCTCTGATGAGGAGTCACACGTAGACATTGCTCACTTTTAATGATAACAAGCCAAAAAGGTTGGGAGCCACCAATGCAGTGCATTAGTACTGGAACATATTCCAGTAACACATACTGCAAATCAACATTCTGTGTGTTAACCCTAACTCTTTGCAACCAGATGCCACACATATATAGTATTGTCAGTTCATGTACTGGGTCATTGCACCATGCACTGTTTACCATTTATCATTACAGCTTCAAAGTCTGTCAGTGTGGGCCCATTCAAATCACCATCTTGTGTGTTTCCCAGACAAACTTGATTTGTATAGAAATGAAATCTGAGGGAAGGAGCTGCTATCAACTGGGAAGAGTCCTAAAGCAAACACTGGCCATGGTAACAGTTTCTGGAAATATTTGTTGCTACTGATGTTTTTCAGGGCTGCAAACAAGATTTGAGAAGGTTTTATTTTCATTTAGTTTGGTCCAAATGAAATGACTGGACGGCTGTCTGTGCTTGCCTACCTGTGCACATGTTGTAAGAGCACTCATTGCACATGACCGGAGTATTCCACAAGGCTTAAATATCTCTGGCTCTAGCCCGTCGGTCACACAGAGAAAGTGGAGCCTTCTTCTCACCTGATTTCACCTCTGTAAACATTTTCCTACATTTATTTCCAAGTCCTCTTTAATACAATACAGTGTTCATTTGGCAAATTATGGCCACATGTAGAGTAAAATAGCCAATAAAGCAGGGTATGCTTTAGGGTGGGACTACCTTTCAACTAACCAATCAGAGGCAGGTCATGCCAAAATCGTACCAGTCAGACACAGAGGTCGTTGCGGAATGAAGAACACTTCTGGATCCAAAATCAAGATGGCGACGCCCAAAATGGCAAACTCAAGGCTTCATCATGGCAGTCCATAGTGTATTCTTCAACAGTCTATGATTTGAAGGCACCTATACATGCAGGAAAATGAAGTTAGTGAATGTGGATCTAACACCATTATACTGTATTCTTTTGGACCAAAGTCTATTGTCTATTGAGGTGAGAATTCAAGGCTCTAACATTAGCTTGCTGTATAAAAATAGAATTAGTCACAGTCCTTTGACAATGGTCAGCAGCAGGGTGAACATTAAACATAGCCTCTCACTGCCTGCTTTCATGGTAAATCTATGTACACAAACAATGGATGTATTCTAAGAAGCTGTACAATACATCCTCTGCACACACCACTGTAACCCATTTAGATACTACAGGAAAATGGAATAAGCAGCTCCATTACAAAGTTCTCTCTTGCTCTGAGTCTATTGTGAGCCTGTCCTTTCGACTTTTAGAGGTCTGTCATCCTGTTTTTAGGTTGCCTTGTAGTATAAGCAGTTGTTGTCAATGCTGGAATAGCAGCTTTTTCTGCTGGATTTTCCACTATTGAATCACACTTTCATCAGCATCTGCATTTGTTAAAAAGCCAACAGGAGTGCCCTGTCTCTGAGAGGACCTGTAATTGGCAAAGTCTCCTGTCTCTACATTTTCTAAAGCATGAAAGCAGCCAAGAGGAGGTGCAGAAGTCTAGCTTTCTCTCAGACCACATGAATTACAATATGCTGAAAGGTTATTATGGATTTTTTGCTCAATAAGACCAAAAATAAACTGACTACCCCAGCAAGTATGTGAACACTATATTGATGGCTAAACCAAAGATGGTTTTTCCAGAATGGCTGGGACCCTTTCATTTGGTCCAGATGGGAGGACAGAGATGTGATGAGGCCGGATGATAGTTACCGTGATAGTCACCAGACACTGGAGCTCCTCTCATTCAGATCAGCCAGCAACAGACTGACAGCTCAGGTATTGAAGACACGAGTCACAGCTGATAAGAAGCAAGAAGTGACAACAAACAGGGGAGAGGAGATGAAATTACCATCAGCGGCCTGATGTCTCAATGTATGACACTCAGCGGGACAGAGCCTAGATGAACCTGCTGCATCTAATCGTCATTACAAAAAGAAGGGAAACGCCTACGGGGTGGGGAATAAAATCTGGAAGCAGCACAATAAGCTGTGAGTGTTAGCTCCCATCACTACCTGAAGGGAAAGAGATTGGTGTAATTGAAGAAAAAACTGAAATGGAAGATGAAGGGAAAGGAGGAAGTTAATAGCCTCCTTTATAGCGTAACTGGGTTATTTTAGACGGAGAGAGAAGATACTCACTTCACTTCCCCAAAAAACCTTGACATAAATTATTCAGATAGGTTGTGGGAGGGGGAGTCATTTGCATATAGATAAAAGTCAGTTTAATATTGTAAATTAGCTTTTTATATGGCAATCTGGAAGATTTGGTTTTAATCTCCTAATAAATGTCTCGCTGTGTGTTTTCTCTGCCTACCTGGAGTGTTTGAGTTGGTGAGGAGGAGTAGCAATGGGGGAGGGAGCGAGGGGGTGAGGTAGGGGGGATGGAGATATCACACAGGAAAAGGTTCCCCATTCGTTTTGCTGCCTTGCCTTTAATTAATAGATTATGTACACATGCACACTCCTGTCAGTCTCTCTCAGAGCTTCCCATTACCACTGTGACCTCCGTTTCCGCTGCCCAGCAACCTCTAACACACACACACACACACACACACACACACACACACACATATATATCAGGCACAAGCATGTGGGGGTTGATGAATGGGTGGGTGAATGGGGACTGAGAAGTAAATGTCGGAGGAGGAGTAAATGGTGGACAAGTGCAACCAATTGATGAAGCCTTGATGAAAAAGCAGGAGCGCTGAATCTTCCCAAATTCTAAATACCACAAGTTCTCAGATCAAAGCTGGTGTTCAAATAACGGCCCAGTCTCAAACCAGCACTGTGCTCTCAGAGCATTTTCTACCTAAACGGACAAAGCGCTTTACAATTGGTCTCTCGTTCACCCATTCACACATAGTGATGGTGATGAGGCTTGCCCATCAGGAGCGACTTAGGGTTCGGTATCTCTAACCCTAACCCTAACCCAAGAATGCTTCAATATGTGGACAGGAGGAGCCCGGGAGCAGACTGCTGACCCAGAAATTAGAATCCAACCGGCTCTGTCTCCTGAGCCACAGCCACTAAGTCAATAACACTGAGTTACCTTATTTGTCCTTCTCTCCTGAACAATCACACAGTTTCTTATTAAGTCGTGATGGACATGGTTACTCTTTGGTTACCGTTTGCAGATTAGCTTCAGCTTTAGCTCTACACACACTGCTAATGTAGAGAAAAAATAAGCTGTGAAATCTCAATTGATCGATATTACACATAAAAATTTGTATTACTGTAAATAGTAAATAATATTCAAAACCTATAGAAGGAATATCCTAATTTTAACCACTAACAGATCAGCGGTGAGGAGCCCCTTGCACAGAACACAGCATCTTATCAGTGAGGAGGACAGAGACAGGAGGGTTCAGCATCTAAAGATGAGAACCCCCCAGACGCCACCAGAAGCCTTCCTGTGGGGTGTCTCTTACATGGCTGCATAAGAAAAACATCCAACCCGAGTCCTCATGGCACGAGGAGTCAGCGCATACCGCAGACCACCCAACACCTGAAGATCTCTGTTGGTCCACCCTAAAGACAGGCCCCTCCCCCAAGAGGAGGAAGGGAGTGGTGTATGGCATCGTCATGACATCACATGACAGCTGTGGGGAATGACATCAGTAAAAAAAACAGTATTCCACATATTTGTCAGTTGTGTCTAAACAAAGACACACAGGCAGGATATCAGTCACCTAGAAAAAGCTTCATGATACATATAGATTCATATGATTTTAGTGTTTCTCACTTCATGGAATTGGAAAATGACTTTTTCAATGGCGGAAAAATCAGAGACCACATCTGCCAAACACTTCTCTCATGTCATGTGTTCCAGTGCGCCACACAAACCGACTGGAGTTACGGGTGGTTTGATCCCATTGCTAGATGGTCTCTAATTAGTAGTGAGCTACTACTGCCAGAAGTGCACACCGTGTAGTGTACTGAGAGATGACCTTATTAACTGTTTCACCACCAAATGACATGCTTGGTACAGCTCACTCTCCATAAATCGCTACAGTACATTCAACAGAGATGTTACACTGAGGCAAACTCAAGCATTTCAGGAGATGTAGCTTTCTGAATGAACACTGCTGTTCCTAGAAATATTCTGGACCCAAATAGCCGTAGTTAGCAAGAGCAATATTAAAAAAAAAAAAAGGCTAGGTATAAAAGGTAATGAAAAAGTTTTGGATGAGCAGTTTTCGAGAAAGCATCAAGCAGCAATACTGGAGGCAAAGCAGTCAGTGCACTCAGAACAGACACGTTTGAACCATATTAGTGTTTCTGGACTGTCTGACAGTGATCCAGGAGCGTAATGCTGAATCTGTGTTCTCTTTCAAAGAATACACAAGTTCAAGTTGAGGTGTGTTGTTTTCTCTCCACACGACTTTTGACTACTGTCCTTTTTTCAGTGTGGATCCACTGGATGCAGACAGAGATGTGAATCAGATCTCTATCCATGTCCTGTGGCAGTGTGTGTGTGTGTGTGTGTGTGTGTGTGTGTGTGTGTGTGTGTGTGTGTGTGTGTGGAGGGGTGGGTGGGGTGGGGGGTGAAAAAAGGATAGACGATAATGTACTCTGTGCGATAATGGTTGTACACCTTGATGATCAATGTAAGTCATAAAAGGCACAGTGACATAAAGAAGTGATAAATCTTTCGGGTCCTCAGTGAAGCATGACACATAAAAGCAGGCGACTGTGGGTTTTCATGGCTGTTGCCGGATTCTTATCCTCACCTTGGGGGCAAAAAATGCAAATAAAATAGAGATTGTAAAAAAAAAAAAAAAGATAATGTGTGGGCTTTAGAAGATGAGGAATGAAAATATCAGCAGGCCTGTTTCGGATTTGTATGTCCAGCGGCGACACTTGAGATGAACGAACCATGTCTTAAATTACCATGTAATAAAATTTTTAGCTCAGAAGGTGGGGTGTCTCTCACACAAAAAGAGCATTGGCAGCTTAATGGTGCCAGACTGTGGGAAAAAAGACCATTATATTTTCCCATCTGTGACAAATCCAATTAGTAATGTGGCATGTAAAGATGGAAGTGTGCTGATGGTATGTCTAGTGGACATCTTATTCTGTTGATTATCAAATCAACAGAATAAGATCAATCTGCATCTGCATCTGCAATCTGCATTAGGTTTGGCTCATTCCTTTGCTGTGAGTGTGATGGACTGACTTAAGCACTGTGCTGGCCTCTGTGCTGTCAGATATTCTATTTGTCATGCAGATAGAAACACAACCGTCTCTAATAAATGCAAATTAACTTTCATTTTATGCTCATTGTTCTGTTGATGTGATAAAATCGTGGTTTTACTCTGCAGATTTAAGGTGATCTAAATTTATAAAGCTCTGCTTTTTATCTGTAGAGGCATAAAATGATGTTTTTGACTTTGAGTAGTTCCCAATCAACAGAGCTCAGAGCAGAACATACACCCTGCTTGGTGGTATTTGAGGTGTGTGGCAGTAGCGCTCGTGCCAGTGATAGGTGAAGGATTAATATCATAAAAGCTGGTTCTGTAAATGGCTTGGCCTCTGATTCGCTCATTTTGGAGGAAGGAGCCATGGTTCATATTATTCAGGATGATGATAGGGTGCAGTGAAGACTTTAAAGTCCATGTAGTGGTGGGTTAAAATGTCCTGATGACAGATGACAGCTTCTTTGTGCCAACATTCAGGAATGTGTGTGTGTGTGTGTGTGTGTGTGTGTGTGTGTGTGTGTGTTAGTGTTGTGTGCAATGTGCATGCATTATGCTGTAATGAATAACAGCAAGTAAAAATAATGCTAATTTAATTAAATAAAATATGACTGAGAAGTATATGCCTTTTACTTACTTTACTAGGTTATGCTGCGCTCTTCCACCTTTTTGATGATGATCTAATAACTAAGGACCTATCCCGGCTCCTCTTCCCCGTCCGAGTTGCGTTTATGCGGCTCTTGACAATGACCTGAACCACTGTCTCTCAAATGATCAGTTGATAACTACTGCATAAAAAAGTACTGGACAAAGATCCTTAACCCCAACAATTACAAAGTTATGGAAATATATTTTCCACCCTTTAAATCGGGCCAATATCATCTCACAGATGTCTTAAAGCACTTTAAATTGCCTTTGTGTTTGAAACGTGCTGTGACAGTGAAGCTACCTTGCCTTGCCTCGTAACATATACGAGAATTTACCAGCCACCCTGGATCTTTTTGCGCATCTTACAGCCATGATAAGGGAATGCAGTTTTACTGAGGACGTTATTATATTGTATGATTTTAATCTCAACCTGGAAAACAAACCCCATACTTTTGGTTTGGTCCAACTGGTAAAGTGACCAACAAGAACAAAGTGCTATAGACAATTTAGACATAAATCAATGTTGTAAACCAGGGAGGACAAGTTGTATTATACTTGTATTATACTATAGTTTGTTAAATCATAACTTGGACCACAAAGTGGTGGTTTATTTTTCCTAGAATCACAAAAACCTGTATCATATGGGAAAATCCAGGCATGACATGACAATTTGAAAATGCAATAGAATGGACAAGATGCTCCTAAAAATGTTTGTAACGTCTTTTTCCTATTTGTCTGTATGGTTTTACAGTTTTCCTCTGCACACACGTTTTTCTGAAAGTGTTCCTCATAATTTCTGAACTCCACACACAAATCCAAAAAGACACACAAAAAAGGCTGAAGTCCACCAATCTCCTGCAAAATGAAACTCTACATTCAAAACAACACACAGGCGCACACACACACACACACACACACACACGCACACACACACTGCACCATGCTATGAAATTAATGAAATGACGAACGTGGAATAAAAATGGCAGTGCAAGCAAGCTTATTAGGAGATTTTTAGACGATTTTAAAACTCCTCTACCCTATGGGGATGATGTCACCCACTCACACTATCGCCTGATGCTTTGCATAGTGGCACATTAGTACTATATATGGTAAACAACCCCCACCCCGCCGCCACCCCCATCTGTAGTTCTTCGTGTGTGTACCTCTGTGCTGGTCAGTGCAGCTGATTTTCTCTTTCGTCAGTGACACAGATGACATGATTTGCTACGGGGCTTATATGTGGCCTTTCGTGTGGTTTTGTTTTGTACTGCCATGAATTAATTGTGTCAATTTAATATCAGATAGATCAGCGATGGTACCAGTCAGTGCAGTACCACCTACCAGTCTACAAACATGTTCTCAGACAAGAACACTTGTCTGACTCCCCCTTCCCTTCCCCATTGCCACCTCTGGCCACTATGAGTGATAAATGAAGACGTTACTGATCTTCCCAACAATAAACACCAAAAGTACCCAAATTCTCAGAGGCTGAAACCATTTTACTCACCCAATCAAATGAAAATTACACTTCAAACTTTCCCATACTTTGTCCAACCTCAGTAATACTTGGTTTGTCCTGCAACCAGGCCTTTGATTTAGATAAACTGTTGAACAGTTGTTGTGATCTGACACGCACATCATCCACTCATTTCCTCCTCCAGCCCACATGTGGTGACAGCTGCTGGTGAAAGTGGGGGCAGAGTAGTGGTCCTATAGGGAGAGGGAGGTGCACAGTCCTGTCTGTGCTCAAACACAGAGAGAAAGACAAAAAAGAGAGAGAGAGCACAAAAGCCAAATCAATACTGTCATTATCAGCCCTGTGTAACACTGAATTAGGTGTCAAGCAGCCTCATGGTTAAAGAGGGGATTTGACGTATCTGAACATTAACAGTGCTGTGTGATGGATACAGCTATGTGTGGTTCTGTGTGCAGTGACAATGTGTGTGTGTGTGCTCTCCAAGCTAAGTACTAGTTGTTTGTCCGTATACATTTGCCATGATCTAAACATCCATCCATCCATCCATCCATCCATTATCTTCCGCTTATCCGGGGTCGGGTCGCAGTGGCAACACGTCAAGCAGGGCACTCCACACACCCTTCTCCTGAGCAACGCTTTGCAGCTCCTCCTGGGGGATCCCGAGGCGTTTCCAGGCCAGATGAGAGATATAATCCCTCCAGGGAGTTCTGGGTCGCCCCAGGGTCTCCTCCCAGTGGGAGGCGCCCAGGAGGCATCCTGACCAGATGCCCGAACCACCTCCACCGGCTCCTTTCAATGTGAAGTCGTAGCGGCTCTACTCAGAGCCCCTCCTGGATGTCCGAGCTCCTCACCCTATCTCTAAGGCTGAGCCCAGACACCCTGTGGAGGAAACTCATTTTGGCCACTTGTATCCGCGATCTCGTCCTTTCGGTCATTCACCAGAGCTCATGACCACAGGTGAGGGCTGGAATATAGATCGACTGATTAATAGAGAGCTTTGCCTTCCACATTACTGCTGCACCAATCCCTTAGTCCAGGGGGGTCAAACTCAATCAAAGAAGGGGCCAAAATTTAAAACACGGTCTAAGTCGCGGGCCAAACGGCCTCAACATTTAGTGAAGAGTCTAAAAGTGACTATTTTATAATATAATATAATATAATATATATTTTATTCAGAAATATGAATTTAAACAGCCAAACTTCAACAACTTTTTTATATAATAAATAAAATTTTTAATGATTTTTTTCTTTTTTTTTGTTTTGTACGTGTCCTGATGTTTTGTCTCATAGTGCCGTCTTATGTTCTATTCTTTAATTACAGTTACATCAGCTCCACAAATAAGACACATGCGTTTACCTCCGATAGACAAACAGGTAAAACTCTGCTGTGAAAGTCTCTGTTTTCAAAGTCCAATTTTCCTTTAGCCATTTATTTTGGGGGGGCTAGCTTAAGTGTCACTATAAAGGCGCTGACGATGCATTGATCTACTGAACGGTGTGGCATTATACCTATACCAGTGCATTGTGGGATTTGTAGTATGAGAGGTGGGAGTGCTATTTACCGACAGGCCATTCTTAATAGTCAAATGAAATCTTGCGGGCCCTATATAATTGTATCGGATGTGGCCTTTGAGTCATTATTGCCATTGGTAGACCAAAGGGCTGTTGAGGTAAGTGTGTTTCCTCTGGGATGATTGTGGACATGTCAGTCCTGTTTGACTAACAGGTCCTGACATCTCCCAAGACATCTCAGCTAATTTTCAAAGTAGGATTTATTCTGATAAATCAACCACATACTTGACATTTTAACAGTTAATATCTCTTCTCAAAATGAGAAAAGATAAATAAACATTGCAGATAAATTGGTTGACTGAATTTTTTTTTTTTTGGTACATTTGGGTGACTCACTATGTGTGTGACAAACCACTGACTGTGGAAGTGTGTCGGGCAGGTAACCTACGACAGCTCAAGGAGCCCTCTTTAAGTTTGGTTCACTCAATTCATCAAAGCAAAATGTGGCTACTTTGAAGAATCTAAAAATCTAAAATCTAAAACATATTCTGGTTTAACACTTTTTTGTTTACTACATAATTCCATATTATATTCCCTTATAGTTTTGATGTCTTCAGTATTATTGTATAATGTAGAAAATAATGAAAAATAGAGAAAAACCACAAAATGAGAAGGTGTATCCAAAATGTTGACTGGTACTGTACCTGTAACAAACATAAGCAGCTCTTGTTCTTCTAGGACAGAGGCTGCTTTACATCACCCATTTTAGTTTATTGCCTCGATTATTACTGCTTTACTTCTGTTTACTGCTTTCTTTGTTGTGATGGGCTATTTGACGGTATTTTTATTCTGTTTGACATTTTATTGCATTTTAGCTTTCAGTGTTTGATCCTTGGGCTGGATAATTTGATCTAAAATATTTCCATATATATTTATACTTTTATTTATTTACATTTATATTTATGTAACAAGTCAGACCAACCCCCCCCCCCCCCCCCCCTCCCCCGGTTTAGTAGTCGTTCTTTCATTTAGAAAATTCTATTTTGTTGTGTGTTATTTTCTTCATTCTGTTGGTATTTAAACATTAGGTACTTTAATTTCAGTGAACCTTGGGATAGTACTTGAGATCGTGAGTACAGACAAGAACACCAGATAGTCTCCATTCACACCAGAACCTTGGAAAATGGAATGTCTCCTCAAGGGTTTTGTAACACACGCCAAACCCACTTATGTTCACATACATCTGCCCATAGCAAATACAGCATAATCAAAATATTCATGGTTAGATGCAGGCTGTGGTGCAGTGGTTAGTATTGTTAACTCACAGAAGTTTTCAAATCCATTGACCTTGAACCTTTCTGTGTGGAATTCTCCCTGTGCTTGTGTGGGTTTTCCCCAAGTACTCTTGCTTCCTCCCACAGTCCAAAGAAATGCAGGTTACGTTAATCAAACCAGCCAACAGTTCCCCGACTTCAGTGTGGTATAGTTTGTGGTGAGTCTCACCCTGCACTGAATGTTTTCAGTGAACATTTGCAGGTAGCAATATGTTTCCGTGAATTTCTTTTGCATCTATACTTTCCTTTCTGACACCGACTGTACATTTTGCCTTTGTCTTGTTTATTTGATATCTTAATTGTCCAACCATGTTATTTAATCAAAGTATGTAATAGGTAATGGTAAACATGGCATCAGAAAAAAAAACATCAGTCATCAGTCCCTTGAACAATTAGTTTTACCCTGAGGAGCTTGTTGTATGACTGGGGAACAGAGAGAAAGATATGCTGAAAATGACATCTCTACATGTTAACACTGAGCATCTTCCATAGAGGGAAGCATTTCCTGCATTTTCAATGCTGTTTTTAATATTTCAGGATGCCAGACACTGACAGGGAACTGTTGGCTGGTTTGATTCCCCCTCTGAGGTAAGCAGCAGACAATTTTCTTTTATGAGAGGAGAAATAAAGACATAGTGGAAGGAAACTAACATCCCCTCAACGTACTGTAACATGAAGCCCATGAGGCCAAATGAACTGACGGCATTCTGATCTGTTAACATTTGGTGGAATGTGAAAGAATTCTGCATCTTTGAGAAATGCCTGGAGGGAGAACAGATACATAGTACACACAGGGTTTCTCATCCACTCTCATCACTTTCACTCCCGTTTACTTTTACCATCCACTATTCACTTTACTGTTTCTTTATTAAGCTTTTTAAAATGGATCCAGTGCACCAGCCTTTGTTGTGTCCTGCAAAGTAGGTGCTGATTAATTTCACTAACAAAGACCATGCCAATAAAGTTGTTGGAGGAATGAAGGGGAGAGGGCAGGAGGATAGGGGAAGGAATTGGAGTAAGTAGATGGAGTGTGTTGGCTGGCAACATGAAGACTGAAGTGAACTGGGGTGTCGAGACTCTGGGTGGGGGAGCCGTCTCTTCTTGTTGTCTAAGAATTCAGATCGATCTCCAAAATACATGCTTCAGATGGTGAGATGCAGACGAGTGCTTCGGATGTTGTTCAGGTCGTTGCGTTTGTAAGTGATGCAGATGAAGACCAGCGACCAAGGATTTTGAGGCTGTGGTCTGGGTAGAAGTGGTGGAGGCGGCTCCGATGTGAAACGAATGCTCAGAGTAAAGTTAAGGAGATATTCTGGATCAGAAAAGGAGCGCAAGTGATGGTGGAATCAGAATCGTGTTGCTACTTTGCAAGTTTCTGAGAAACAGACGGTCTTGGGGGGTCTTGTATGGGTTTGTATGGACTGAGATAAGAGTCAAAACAGACAGGTTGAGTCGCACCTGACTGGTTAGTCTTGCTGCGTTTAAGGTGGAAGAAAAAATGGAATGGATGCATGCCGATGCATGCCGAGATAGATCGTAGTCGAGGGTTGAAATGATGAACTCTGAGCAGCGCAAGAAACCAAAGAAGGCCAGGAGGAACATTCTAGGACTTTGGAGACAAATATCCCGAGCGGAGAGTTCTGATGCAGAGAGAGAGGAGGTCTGATGTGAGGGGCAAATGCTTTGGTACTTGATGTGGTTCGGACTTCCCAAGTCCTTTGATCAACATGCAGATATGGGTGTGAGACAAGGCTGGACATGGTGCACCTGAGGACAGTTTTACGAAGAAGTTGATTCTGCTGATGTAGACCTGAATGGTGGAAGATTTGATCCTGAGAATCGATTGGGCGACCGTGATGAAGCTGGTGAGGGTCAGGACATCGAGCGAAGGGAATGAAAGGCCGTGAGCAGCATGGAAAGCTTTGAAGCTGTTCCATCCGGTCAGGTAGGACGAGTGCGTGTGGGGAGCAACGCTGTTGAGGATGGCATTTTGGGAAGCGGTAACCAATTTGATCTACATGTGGGGTCAATTGAAGATGGTGGCTGAAAACGGTGGGACCGGGATTTGGAGGAGGTTGGCAGCTGGCGCCAATTGTCTGAATTTCTGAATGCAGATAGTGTAGTTGAGGTAGCCTAGCAGTGACTGACAGAGACTCCTGTCAATCAACCAAATGGGCCTGTGTCTGTAAGATGGTTAACTTAGCTTAGTACTAAGACTGGATACAGGGGGAAACAACTACCCTGACCTACTAGCAGTAAATACAGGATCCTCCACTGGCTGTCAGCAGCGTGGATGAAGTGTTTAGATCCTGTAGGTAAGTAAAAGTACCAGCACAGCAATGTGCATTAAACTTGTACTTAAGTGAAAGTACTGAATTACTGTCTACTACATTATTATTATGTAGCAGCATAGAAATTGTGTTGCCATTATTATACTTTGACGGTGCCAATTGGCAGCACCATAGCCAACCACTGACGGCGCCATGGCTATTTAAGGGGTGGATTTCCCCCTGCTGGCTCTCCCTCTCTGCTTCCTGGTTGGTTGCGTCACTGCCGGCTCGACCACGCTCTCATCGGGCAGGTAAGGCGGCTAGTCTGCTCACCTTCTGTGTAGGCCTGTGGGTATTATTAATTGCTGTGTTGTACTGCAGGGCCCTTGGTTCGAGTGCCCCGGAGTTTTTAATGGATCGTGTGCTCCGCTCGCTGTCGGCACGGTGATTCTTGCGGTCAGGTGTGTGGCGTCGGCGGCTGACTGCATAGTTGGCGCTGCTCGTGGCTGGGGATCGCTGCTGCTTTGTTGGGACCTGCTTTGTTGGGACCTGCTTTGTTGGGACCTGCTGCGTTGTGTGGACCGCTGCTGCGTTGTGTGGATCGCTGCTGCGTTGTGCGGATCGCTGCTGCTTTGTGGAGATCGGCGTCAGTGAGTTTCCTCGGCGTGTCCGCTATAACGCGCCGATTTCCATCGTCCGTCCGGTGGAGAGGTTCTGCTTCGCCAGCTGTGGACCTGCCTTCTTGAGACAGTTGCTTTTCCCTTGGCTTGCATCACTCGCAAGTATTGCGTGGTACTCTGGTGTGCTGACTGTTAATTGACTGGCTTGATTGGAGCCCTTTTAAAGTCTGTTTGTTGGGAGTGTGGGTTGCATTTTTGCTTTCATTGCCCTTCTCCGTTGTCTTGATTTGTTGTATTGATTATTTTTGTGTTTAGATATTTCATTTGGGCAGAGTTTTTCTTGTTTCTTACCTTATTTCTCTTTGTATTTTGAGTAACTTATATTTGGCAACCGGTAGTTTTGTTTAGTTTAATTGATTTCTGCTGCCATTTATTTGTTTTTGTATATTGTTGTTCTGTTGGATTACTGTAACCCCACTAACCTGTGTGTGTGTTCCTTTTGTTTTAGTTGCTGAGGTCCGGTGGTCTGGTGGTGGGATCCCCTTTTGTGTGCTGTGCTCCCTGGGATTCGGGCATCCTTCACGTGTGTGTGTGTGACTGTCACAGCTGGGTGTCTTCTCTTTTTTTTTGTTTTTGTTGGGATTCACCGCTCCATCAACTCGTGCACCGGTATCCTCAGCTTTAATTTAGTCCCCTAGTTTAATCCCTGTGTGAATGGTGTGTTTTTATATCATTTTAATCAAATTCTGTTAATAAAACTTATATTTTTTTTGAGATTGGAACACTGTCTCTTGCTATTTGAGTGAACGGACCTGTGCGCCTTTAAAGGTGCGTCATTCAGTTCTTTGGGCTGAGATCCCAAAGTGGCGTTGTCTGGCAACTTGATTTGTTAAATAGAGTAAGAACGACTATCTTTTTATTTTCCTGACCCTCCGCTCGCCACAACCATATATGACATGATGAGACTGGTAATACTGTTTTGGTTGAAAGAGAAAACAATTTTGTTTGCTTGCTCATTTTTTCTGTTTTATTTTGTTTTTCCAATTTGCTTATTGGTGAAATAATGTAGAATTTCACTTCCGTTGGCCTCAAACACTGAAACCATGTGAAAGGTTTAGTGGGCAGATGTCTCTTTTTTCTCTTTTGTAAGAAACCATACGACAAAAAGGCTGAGAACCACTGGTTTAATCTTATTATCATATTTTATAGACGTGTCCTGTTTTAAATGTAAAATCTTAATCTGAAAAGTAACCAGTAGCCACAGCTGTTTAATAAATGCTGTGCAATATAAGTACAATATTCTCGTGAGTATTTTATCGAAGATACTAAGGTACTGTTCCTTGAAATTGTTCTGAAATACAGAAATTGCGTAAATGTGGTTAGTTACTTTCCACCACTTGATATCAGTATCAAGGTGGACGACCTGTCTCCCAACTGACTGGACCGAATGAGTGGGAGGATGATGACATATCCACACTGGTTACTACAAAAGGTCCAGGGTAGGACATCATGTTTGGACTTAACATGAAACTATACAGTGTTCACCAAATTCATGTGTCACATGATTGAATATAAAATTACAAATACTACAAATTGTTTGTCTGTACTGTTGTGCAGAAAATGAACATGGTGCTTGTGAAGGAACTGGAGGGTTTCTTCAGATACACTAATTGGGTCCATGTACAAACACAAGTGATTCATCACTAAAAAAATCCGGGAAGGCAAACGTTTTCTAGTGAAAAGCCATGAGGGAGTTAAACACATGAGGGAGAAGCTTTAGTTCCATTGTCTATGAGCAGAGTGATGGAGAGCAGTATCACAGAGTCTTGCCCTGGTGATGCATTGACCAGACTTGCTATTGATTGGCTCTGCCGTTCTGCCTTGATACATCATGTCATCTTAGTTTAGAGAGCGGGATCCAGGATGTAAGCACTTCCATTCAAAGCTTTCAAAGTAAAAACCCCTTCCATTGGCTGTAAGCAGCAGTGTGTCAGTGGGATGATGGATCAGGTCATCTGCTTGGTCCCAGGGCCTAAGTGTGGAGCGTCATCTTCATCAAACAACACCTGACAGGACGTCCATCATCACAAAGTCATGCCAATGGCCCCGGTCCCTGATGGAGCAACACCTGCTTACATCAACACATTGGCAGGAACTTTATCACTTTCAGTCATTTAGAAATGAACAGTGAACTGAACCGCAGTGGTTGACTGTAATCATCAGGGCTTCAGGCCGACAGGCTCCAAGCTGTTGCTTTTGTCGGACTTTATTGCTGTACTTTTCTTACTGTCGGATATTGCAATGCTAAGAATCATGCAATGTGGCATTTTAAGGAATACAATGTTGTGTTCAGTACTCTGGGGCACCATTTCTGGGGCAATTTGGCAATAGGAAATAATTAATAAGTGTGACTTAGTGTAAAGTCCACCTTGATTGGATAACTGAATAACTAAACTGCTGTCCTGGTTGCAGGCTGGAGGAATCTGGTCGCTCCTTTGTTCCTTGATAGTTAGCAGCTTGGTGCTAACTAGCTGGTGTGCTCTTGTTGCTCTGAAGATCAGCTGGCAGACTTTGGGTCATACCTGCTGATGCTGATGAGCTTGGTTCAGGCAGGACTTCATGTCACTGCCATCAAAAAGGTGGTCTGCTCTGGTACAGGCCACACTGAGGCTGGAGCTGGAGGAGAAAGCTGCAGGCCTGGAAGTGGACTCTCACTGGTCCCGAAGAGATGAGGTGCAGCCCTTAAATTTCATAAAATTTGATAAAATTACAGACAGACTGGACGTGGTGCCTCATGGTGATCAGCACAGCCTCCTCCACCCATGTTGTGAGTGAAAAAGTATTTGAGCCGTGTATTTGTATTTGTGTGATTGACAGTATGTTAGTACTCGCTCGTCTGGGTATTGGGACAGATCCTTCGTCTACAGTGACATGAACAAGACTAGAAGTGTAAGGCTGTTATGTTTTAGACATACACAGCTTTTGGAGCAAGAAGAAAGGCAACAAGGTCATTAAATTCAAAATGGTTCACCCTCTGGGAGCAGGAGTTGACTTGGCACATTTTACTGCAATCAGATTAGATTGGATTACTAACTTTTGCCTGTTGGTGGCGGCTGGCACGATAGTCATTGGCCCAATAAACCATCGAAACAAAGATGTTTTGGTTCCAGTTTTTTAAATATATACATATTAATGTAAATTGCATATTATCGCACGACCAAACTGACCTACTTTGCTAAAGAGCTGTGTAACCCTATACTAACAAGCTAACAAGGTGAAAAGGTCATTTTTCATTACACTGTGATTACATCTGAATTCATTATTGATTGATTCATTTCAGTGTTGCCAGACGTGCCATATACAATGAATGAAACTGTCAAGCTCACACGGCTCAACGATTAGCTTAATTTCACAGAAACACTTTCATTGGCTACAGTCTTGTGCAATTAACAGTTGAAGTTATTTTCACCCATCTGAAGACGTCATATTCGACTGATGTATAGTGTCTTTACATGAGATTGAACCTTGTCTGCACCACCACAGCAGCTGCTGTACTTCTTACCATACTGAATGCTGATAGGAAAGACGTTTTCATTCTGTCTGTATATCACACACACACACACATATATATATATATATATATATATATATACACACACAGTATATATATATAAATAGCACACCTGTTAAAATATCAATGACTTTCTGAATGTAATAACCAATAATGTAACTTTAGTTGACAGAATGTATCAACATAGGTTCCTTAGTAGCAAAGACACATGGCCTCAGTATTTTACTATTTAACAACAGCAAACAGACTCCAGGGCTCTAGCTTCCAGTAATTACAGGGTAACTCAGTATATTAAACTGGTTTCATTTACTGACCAAATCTAAAGCTAAATGAACCAGATTTTTGTAATGCTGAATCTCTTTACCTTGACTCCTTGATACCTTGGCTGTGCAGGGGTTTGGTCATAAACTGAAGAACTGAGCACAGGAACATTTTGAATTGATGATGGTGCTTGAGGGAAAGTCAGAGTATCATCAGAGATTACATTTCAACGTGAGCAGAACATCAATGTGTGAGCCACGATTCATGACAATTCATCCAATAGTTATCACATTTCACTAAAAAAAAGCCAAAAATGTAGTAAAAACCCATGAATGTCCAACCCAGTCTCACAGACGTTCATGAAATAGTCACGAAATTTTAATCTATGAATTTATGTTCATGGAAACTAATTTCTAATTTTTTTGTGTCTGAGCACGAATTTCAAAGTAATGTATTTCTATGTTTTTTTTTCCTGTCAGTAGGACTTCTGTAGGACCTGGAGCACAGAGGCTGTGCTGTTATTTCACATTTTGTATATATAATTGTATTGTATTTTTAAACTGATAACATTTTATCCCCTTTTTTCCTCACTGTCGCCGCTTCCTGTTAAACATCTCTCAACATAAAAACACGACAGTGTCCTCGACAGCTCGATACGACAGACTACCGCTAAGGCCATCAGTCTGAGTTATTTCCTCCTCAGCTCTAGAAACAATCAAGCTTTTTTGTCCGTTTTTCTTAGCGAACGTGGCGTCATTATCCATGAGCCTCATCAACCGGTAATATGGAGACGAAGCAGCATTATTAGACATGACGGTGGCAAGTTTAGAAAGGGGTGAGAGAGAGGGTAAGACGTGCAGCAAAGGGCCACAGGCTAGAACCAAACCCAGGCTAGTTAGGCCTAAGCCTTAATGGTGTGCAATTCCAGTTGAGCCCCCTGGGGAGCCCCATGCAGTGTCTTACTAATTTGGCTGTACTAGATATTTTATGTATTCGATGTATCTTTTAAGGAAAGCCTTTCTACAGCCTGTGATTGTAAAATGTGAAGTTGCTCATTACATTTATAGGATTTATTAAGTTTTATGAAATTAAGTTAACTTCCTTAAAACATTACTCAGCGTGTGTGTGTGTGTGTGTGTGTGCATCAGATTTTGTACAATGGCCATAGAAATGGGATGAAGCTGGATTTTACACTTCACATCCCTCATTTAATCCCTGCACTTGTCACTTTCATATATTTCCTCAGACTGGACTTTAAATGAATTACATCCAACCTCCACTGTTTCACAATTTATTTATTCATATCACATTTAATTTTTGCTTTTGTCACTTTAATACGTTTCACAGACCTACACTTCAAGTGTTTATCTGGAGTACAGTCCATATTTTCTCTGTATGGTCAATACGTCATTTCAAGTGTTTCATTTCGTAACTATTAGCATACTATTCCACTTTTGAAATTTTTAAATGTGCGGTTTAATTTTAATATTGGGCTACTGTTTATTTCACTGTATAAAGTGTGCCTTCAAAGTGCTCTTTGAAACTACACCTGGGATGCCTTGTGTCCATGAAATTAAGAATGTTTAAACTTTTGTTATAGAGCTGGACCAAATACATCGTTAGAAAGGTGTCGGGCCAGAGTAATACATCAGTGTGAAGATTCTCCATGGCTCCTGCTGTGTAATACTGACCTTTGAACCTTGACCTCAGTGCATGTTTGAAGGCTTATAATTCAGCATCATAATGGGCTACACAGATGGGACCACCTGTTATAGAGAACACGAGTGGGTCGTCCCTCAGTCGGAAGGTCGTTGGTTCGATCCAGCTATGAGTCAGCATGTCGAATTTCCAACCTGCTCCTGAAGCAGCTTCAGTGTGAATGTGTGTGAAAGAACAGTCTCCTCCAACTTAGATTCCTCCTGAATGAATGAATGAATGATGATGATGGGTGAATGAGGAAAAGGTTGAAATGACTAGAAAGGCGCTATACAAATACAGACCATTAACCATCTTATCAAAAACTACAATTCTCTAAAGCTGCACCATGCAATGTGACACAAATCACAGTTGTAGTTCTCATTATTATTATATTATTATATTATACAGTATTAAAGCTACTTTTCTAGAAAATGACGATTTGGGTTGGCAGTTCTTACAGTTTACAAAGTAAGGTTGTAAAAAGAAAAATCTATCGAATATGTCAAATATCTAGTAGAGCCAAATTAGTAATAATTTGATAGTGGACTGATCAAATAAAAAGAAAACAAGGATAAAATCTCGCAGTTAAATGTTGAGTAATGTCGCAGTTAGTTAAAAAACTAATCTAAAATGAGAAATAAGAGCACAGCTTCTGTGCTCCCAGGTCCTGCAGGAGTCCTACTGACCAGGAAAAAGATGTGATATAGACATGAAAAAATAATCTTATAGAATCCCGTTGAAATTTGTGCTCAAGGACATGAAAAAAATATCACATTTCAATTCATTCATTTCACGACTATTTCACAAATTTCTGTGAGACTGGGCTGTAATGTCTGTAAAAAAAAAAAGAAAAAAACAAACTTACATATTAACATAATGTAAATATGTTACTTATTTAGTTACTTTAGACCATCAGGGAAAAGGTAATAAATATATTCAAATATATAATAAGCCGTTCTGATGCATGCTGCTCATAACAGTCCACAGAGAGACGTCTTTGTCACAGTCTATGACTAAAAGCCTGCTTGGGCGCCATTGCTGTAATTCCACAATTTGGCACCAACTTGAGAGGAAGATATACATCTCTAACAGCTAAATGCTCCACTGTGCTCACCAGATAGAGTCTGAATGCATCTTGTGTGTGGCTCGCTGGTAATCAAGTGATGCACAGTGGCTCTATTGGTGCTTTTCTACTGAAAACAGCTGCCTGCTGCTGCTGGAAACCAGGATGATGAAGCTACTGAGACTGAACCAAAACAGTAACAATTTGCTGAAAGAAGAAGTTAGAATACTCTGTAGAGCTTCTATGTGTAGGATGCAAACTCCCCCAGAATGCTGGCACTCCTAAAATCCCAGAAATAATCCCATGGACATGATCTGCATGTCCTCAATTTCAACTAAGATCCATGTTTTAAGTCAGCATTACGTCTCTGTGTCCTTTTCTTAATGGATTTTTGGAAACTAACTCAAGTTTTGAGCCAGCTTCTGGCTGTGGCACGGACACAGATTTTTTTTTTTTCTAAGTAGTACTGTATGATGGTTGAGGTCAGCAATTTACATCCTGAGATTCTCAACAGCAAGACAATGCAGCTTTAACTGGCTTCAAGAAATCCTTATTCTATCCATCCTACTCGTGCCTGTAGCAGTTAACACTCCACAGCTGGCAGTGCTGCTGGACTACATGTCCCTCTCTGAACTCAGTCTCCCAGAGTCCTTTAGTTCCACACATGTTAAATGCACCCCTGGACCAAGCTTTCCAGCTGCTAACTTGATAGTTTACTGTGCAGCCAGTGTTAGTTTGCTCACACAGACACAGAGTCTACATGCAGCCAACCATCCTTTCCTGACCTGGTACCCTGGAAACCTTTATCCAAAGCTAAGCTAACAGCTACAGCACTTAGCTTTCCTTTGTCTGCCTCCCACCAGGGGGTCTGGGGGCCATTTTGTAGGGAGTCATCATGTGGTTCTCGCACCCTTTGTAGTCTTCTATCTTACCTTCTTTAGCATATTGACATGTACACCCCCTGCACCCCCCACACACTCCCTATTGTTTGATACCAAATGGATAGTTTAGTTATTTTATGTGACTGAATCAGTTAAACTGGCTTCTTTTTCCTTGGTTATCGAGGTGGTGCCCCAATCGAGGAGGACTTAACACGAAGTCCATTAATCAATATAATTATTAATTATCTTTGATAATTATTAATGTCTGATAGCTAAATTGCCCCAGAAACGGCGCAAACCCCGACATATTTTGGTGCCACTGTGTAACGCAAAGTACTGAGCACAACAGCTGTGTAGAATGCAGAAAGCTGGGAATGATGACAACTGAGGCCATAAATGTAACTGATAAAAGGCGTGAGAGCAAGTAGATAGATCAGAGATTGTTACAAGAGCAGAGGCCCTTAGAGACCGATTAGAAAATAGGTAACTGAAAGGAGAGAAGAGCAAGACATCAAAGGAAGAGATTGTGTCAGTTGGCAGGGTGGGAAACACATCAACAAAATGTTCTTTTTGTCTTGTGAATTAGGACCATCAGATGGCTCAATCTGGCTTATTAGAGCTTGTTTTCAAGTGGCTCCAAAATTAATTTTGGCTTCCTTCCCACCCTGGGACTGAAGATGGCTTCAGAAGTGAGCAGAGCAGACAGAACAGAGAAGAGAGACAGAGGAGGTAAATGCAGAGCTACAGAATAGTTTTATTAGGCATGCTACAGACGTAATGCAGAATACACGAGAGACCATGAGAGGGAAACTCAAAAAGCAGGAAACCAAGTCGCACCTCCCCTTGTTAGAAAATAATTCATCTTTTAATTGTGCCTCTTCAGAACTATACCAAATCCTTACATTTTGAGCTGTATAAAATCTGACTTAGAAGAAAAAAATACACAAGTATATACTCGAGTCGAGGAATAAACTCAACAGGTAAATTTCTGGGCATTTTCCCTGAAATGCAACATTTCAGTGTTTTCAAATGTTTGTTTCTTTGTTAAAATGAATTAAAGGAACACTAAAAGGCACAGAAACTTTGGTCCAACTGAGTAGCCCTCTCGACTAAACTGTCACATGACAATGAAATCACAGTGGACTCATCTTCTGCTTCCACAGCATGCAATACTTTCAGATGTGAGATCCTATCATAACTATACATGCCTAGAAAACCATTGTCACTGACAATTACACCCCACTGCTAGGGAAAACACATGGAAGGCTTCAAAAACACGAATAAAGGAATACTTAGCCACAGGCCACGTTATGATATGTGACATTATGTGAATTCAAAACTGGGGGAGAACAATCTTGCACTGAACATACTTGTGGAATAATGGAATTCAAGTTATGCTGCCTGGGTCAGGCTGCTGTAAAACTCTTAAATGTTGCCTCACGGATACTCTCTCCTGTTGCTAAACAAACGGAAAATGTCATGAATCTAAAATTCTGGAACAAAAAAAAAAAAAGCGACGCCTGGTTGATGGCAGAGCTTTAAAAACCGACAGAACAGCTTGCACTCTCACAAACCTCCAGTACCAATATCCGATACCAATGTGCCTCAAAAGAACAGGAGCACAATTAATGACCATGTCCAGCTGTAGAAACAGTTGATGTCGTCAAGTAAGGCACATAATTACTGTATCTTTTCAACTAAATCAAGAATTAAACACTGATCTACATCAAACTATCATACAAGGGGACAATCAATCATGTCAATATTTTTGCTTGACATAAAAATACAGAGGTACAGTTAAGAATATCTGGGAGGATCCAGTATCTGCAACGTTCTCAATTGTTTTCTTTAAAAAGGATGCAAGTCAAAGGTTTCAGTCTCTCAAGGAATGACAGGATCAACAAAACCCCAACAAGAAAACTGATTCAATCGATGTGGTCCCCCCCCAGAGTCCAGACACAGTCTGAAAGGTTTCTGACTCAGAGACAGTAAACCCTGGTACTGTCAGGAGTGTGGGGGTAAGATTCTTAAATGGTGGATTTGGAGAAGGAGACTCTCAGGTGCTGATTGCCTCCCATGTTGTAGTTGTGAAGGTCAATCAAGGCCTGGATGGCCTCCTCCACTGTTGACATCTGGATCAGAGCCATTTTGCGATCCCTGAAAAATATGATGCAGTCATAAGTACCACAGGAAATGAACTTGCCTGGGGGCCACTACAAACACAACCCTTAACTAGAGCAAGAATCAAACTGTTCTAAGAGGAGGCCTCTAATGGATCTTCAATAGTGTTGCCAGTTCCATGTGCCCGTTCCTGGGCCATGTGACTTATCTCACTGTGGGGTAGGTCTACGTACTGGAAAAACTTAAATGCTTTCACAGTGCCTCCAGCGTTGGAAAAGAGCAGCCGCAGGTCATCCTCTGTCACATCTTGTCTGTTAAAACAAAGGTCACAGATTACCTTCAGGAAGGAATTTCAGGCATGTCATGACACCCTCAAACTCGTTCTATCTTTAGCATAAAATCTCTGACAGTGAGGTCTGTGGATTATCCAACACGACAAGAACAATGTTTCTGATAAGAAATGTTGCCCTTTCATTTTTGCAATTGGTCAATGCTCTCAGCATCATTAACACAATTACATTCAGCTACAATGTACAGAGTACAGAGAGATGCATAAAACCAACACTATCTACATGGACACAAACGACTCGAGGGAAATGAGAAAGTATGTCTTGTAATTTGGATAAAGTGACCTTTTAAGCCAAGTTGTTTGATAAGCCCGGTTATCATTTACATTCTTTTATGGTGATGCCTGTAAGACACCTGGGCCTAGGCAATAATGAAGTAATTGCATTCATTCAAACTTTCATTTTGGACAATGTGTAAAATGACTACATTGCAAAAATGGAATTATTAAGTGCACAAAAATGTTCAAAATATTTTAGCATTTTAAAAATAAATAAATATTTGGCCACATCGCCGAGCCCTACCCAGGTTTGAAAATTACCTTTGCTGAGTATTAACACACTTGCTCTGCTTCCATTAGAAGTGATACTGCGCTGACTGCCCTGGTACTTACGGGATGTTGGAGAGGTGGAGGGTGGCAGAAGGTGGGAAAATGTTCTGGAAGTTCTTGGAGCCAGGTTTCTTGAAGCGATGAAGTGGGGAGTTAGCATAGTCCTTGGTCAAGCCCTGGTCGTCCAAGCCGTCACGAGGCAGCGCCACCGTCTGGTGCTTGGACAGTGTCACCCGGATGATCTTCCCGTACATCTTTTGGCCATTCAAGTGGCTCATTGCTTTTGGCCGTGGCAACGGAAAGGAAGATCAGAGGTGAGAGTGCTAAAGCCTGTCATATGGTATTCACTAGCTGTACTAACGGAGCCCAATACAAAGAAAAAAGTCCAAATCAATAGAGTTGAAACTAGAACAGCAGGCCTGGTTTTGATCCAGACTGCATCATTTGGTACAGAAAATCCTTTCTGATGTATCTTCTTGATTGTCTTGTGTTTCATCCTTTACACAAAATTGAAAAACAGTGCTAGTTACAGGTTTAATAATAATAATATGTAATACTATTTATAGCACTTAACAGGTGTAAAGTTCTATAGTATGGTTTATGCCCTCCTTTGGATGCAGCCTTAAGAAGATCCTCTTCCTGACAAAGAGACTGCCACTGGCATCACAAGACCATCAGACCTGAATAACTGAACTGGGTGGTAACGGCATCTGCTCACCTAGCTGGGCCTGGTTGGCGTCTGACATCTGAATGAGAGCGCTGTCCTTCTTATTGTACAGAATTTTCACCCTCTGGACATCGCCATACACTCCTGCATTAGAGCCGCAGGCAGGAGGAGAAAAGGTGAGGTGGAGAGAAAGCAGTCAATTAGAAAAAACAAAAGGTTAACACTAGAGACAAAGATATTTAAGGACAAGAAACAAGAAAAGAGAATAGAAGAATACACACAAGAAATTTACAGTAGACTTTAGAGTGAGAGTTGTGTAGAAATAACAGGTAGAGAGAGAAGAGACACCCTCTAAACAGATAAGTTATCAAGCTGTGTCAGATGGCTATAAATAAAAACAGCATGCAAAAAGAATGACTTAACTGTGCATTAACAGATTACTAAGGAGTCCATTTTAGGACAAACTAATCAACATTAACCCAAACCAGTAAACAGGGGGCCAAATGGATTACTAATTACCAAACAAGCTAGTGTGCTCATACAAATATACATTAGCTTGTAATAATTATGATAATAATAATAATAATAATAATAATAATAATAATGACAAATGTCTCAAAGAGAGAACGGAAATAAAACAAAAAGAACAGGTAAAAGAAAGAAACAGAGAGAGGTGATAGAGAGAAAGAGAGAGAGAGCTAACGATAACATACCGAAGAGGGTAAACAGACTTTGGGGCGTAACCATCTTTAGAGGGAGAGAAGAGCAACAAGCAGCGTGAGACAGGTAGAGAGGTAGAAGAGTCGGAGCGGAGCGGAGGTAGAGATGGACAGATCGATCCAGAACGGAGGTAGGTAGGAGGAATGGTGGTTTTTGTTTTTTCCCCCGGAGAGTGATGGAGGTGGTGGATCATGGAGGAGGGGAGCAGGCGGTGGAAGAGGAGTCATGGAGGGGGGAAGGGGTTGGTTAATGTAAAAAGAGATTGAGGAGGAAGGGGTGGTTTGGGGGGTTAAAAGTCCCTCACCGGCACATGGAGACGTAGGGGGAGGCAGGATGAATGGAGGGGAGAGGGAGAGGAGGGGGTGGAGGTAGTGAGAGAGAGGGGGGGATGAAAAGGGAGGCAAATGCAAATTGGGGGAAAAATAAAAAATAAAAAGTGGGGGGGGACAAAAAAATAAAATATAGGTCAGTACACTGGAATAATGCAGGTAGTTTGGTCAGAGATAATGGCTTGGATCAATGTTTTCTTTAGTCAAAATACAGCAAATAACTTGCGCCAAAAAGTCTTTCACCCTAGACAAGCATGGGGTAAAGGTACATTCATGTCAAAATCATAATAAAATCAGCAATACAAAGTCATAACCATGGGATAAAAACAACATGCAGCAGGCTGGAAAATCTGGAGATTTACATTCGGTCAGTGAGGGAGAATGGTTTTACAAGAGAGGGGGGAAACAGAAAACAGTGAGCATGCAGTTTTAATTTTGTTTAGCTGTACATTTGCACATGCAAGAGTTGATGTGAAGGCCACTTGGGTAAAATGTGGCGTTCACAGAAGTCTCAGAGGCTAAAAGAAAGCTGAAGTACAGTATCTTAACCTCAGGGGCTCAATTTGAACGGTTAAGATACTGTTAAGACATTCATTCACAGCCAGAGAGAACAGACTGATGAGGACAGAGACATCTGCTGACACAAATCAAATGCTTTTCAGGTCGAAAAAAAAAAAACAAACGAAAAAACAAAAAGAAAAAGTGAGCAAGCGTTTCAGAGAGGCAGGTATTTGTTCCCAAAACTGAGATACGGGTTAGGACACCACAGAATGCTGTCATATGAGCTTTCATATGAGCTGAGGAGAGGTGAGGAGAGCTTAGAGAGAAAAACAGAGGAGAGACAGTTAGCAGAGTTAGATACAGTTTGACAAGAGAGGGGAAGGGCAGAACATAGGAGGAGAGAAGAGAGGGTTTTGGTGCAGTGACAGAAACGGCAAATCCCCTCTCTCTTACAGGGACATAATGAGTCTTGACCAAAGGGGAAAAAAAACAACAGCAAGGCTCTGGGCATGTAAAGGACACTAGAAAATACAGCAAAGAAAAAGGTTAGACAAGTTTTTTTTGCTTCATTTCAAAACTAACTGGAATAACAAGAGGTCAAGTCTATCTGTTCTAGAAAGGTTTGGATTACCAAGGTGTAACAAATGCACCCTGGGATAGCTCAGTGATTCATGGCCATCACAACAGATACCATATTTCAATCCTCTAAATAATTACAATGTTTTTTGGGCAGTTGGTTTTCTCGTTCAGATATTATCAGTCTGACTACAGAGACATTTTGTAGCTCAAATAAGTCTGTGGGTGCACAAAACCACCCTCAACCTGGCAAAAGAGTTGTTGCTCTCTGCTTTCTAATTTTGAAAGATTTTGAATATTTAAAAACTAAATTGTCCAAGATCACAGAAGTGTTATAGGTAAATACACCAGATTAAGTTGCTTAGTTTCAGTCTTTCTAGTTCTCCTGTCAAATATATACAAAAAATCCTTCCATTGGACATTCTGAATGTATCCTCTATGACCAACACAAGACAATGAAAATGGTCGCACAAGGAGGACAGCTGGCCATGACCAGCAAATAAAAGAACAAAACAGAGGGATGAAGGTGGTGGGTAGAAGAGGTGGACTTTAAGCCTTAGATTGTCTGTGTGTGTGTGTGATTGTGTGTGTGTGTGATACTGACCTCCTCGTTGAGGTTGCTGACCAGCAAGACCCCACTGGACCCCGCCTGCCCAGCTAGGGCCACCCTCCCTGCAGCAGCAGCAGCAGCCGCCGCCGCACTCAGAGGGTTCAGGGCTCCTGACAGGAAGTAGACAGGACAATCATGGCATGGAGAGCAGCACTTCCACTTAACCATAGCATTAACACTCAGTATGTATTGGACTGAAATCCAGCAGCAAAAGCCATTCATCCCATTTAAACTCTTAAAAGACAAGGTTTATAAATTATTTAAACCTGTCCAGAATCTGATCAATGTCTCATCAGAATCCATGTAAAATCTAATCACACGACCATATAGAATGTAGAACTATTTATTCATTCATCAGTAAAGATATGATAAAAGGAAGAAAAATAAAAGTGATCTACCTGGGATCTTACCGAGCAGGGAGTTTGAGTCTTTGCTAAAGGCAGCAGCCACCGTAGGGTCAAGGCTCGGCTGGCCGTCACCAGCAGGCAGCTCGGGTCGCGTGTAGTCGCGACTCTTATCGTTGTTGTACTTGACATTTAGGTTGACCAGCTTGGAGAAGTCGATACGCAGTGTGCAACATGAATTGTAGATGTTCTGGCCATCCAGTGCCTGGCAGGGGAAAGAAAAATAATCATCATACTCCATGGTCAACTTTTACATGTTCGTACTGCAACGCACTAACACTTCACTAGCCAGTTGGATGGTAAAGGTGCTTTAAGGTTTTTGTCATTTTTTGTGAAACTGTCACTATACAGTGGTATGTGAGACAGGTAGTCTGAATAAATCAGGTTCTTCTGGCTCCACCTAGTGCTCCAGTCATTAGCAAGAATCCACTGCGGCTAATCCAAAACAAAACAATCAGAGCCAGGAGTGCGTCAATCTCACTTAAATACCAGAGCGAGAGAGAACCAATACAGAAGTGCCAAAAACTGCAATTCCTGGACTGGCCACTTGAGGCTGGCTCCAAAAGGGAGCAAATCCCCATAGACCCCCATGTTAAAGAGCAACTAGCAGGTTAGAGAGTCCATTCAATCAATGGATGGGAAAATGGGAGAATTTTACTTTCCTGCATCTAAAAAAGCCAAAGACATGTAGATTTAAGTGAGATTTACAAAACAGAAATGAATGGATCTGAAGCTAATTTTGATACTCAGGAGGTTGTGAATGCTTATTCATACAGCTATGAGATATATGTGTGTGTATAATGATGGGCCAGTTTGGCATCCAACACCTTCCAAAAACACCAACTCACTGTAACATGACTGCTCAGACTCAGTACCACGCTGTGAGCAGGCAGGCAGCAAGTGTGGAGCTGCAGCAGGAGCCGAGCGTCGTCTCCTTCACTGTTTTCATCTGCTCATTGTGATACCTTTTCATTGGTACTTTATCAGGGCTAACTCATGAGTGTAGCGTTAGACTCAAACATTTATTTTCAACCGACCTTGGTGTTAGCTAAAGGGCTAGCTTGCTGCTAGGCTGTTAGCTCACAGTGTTCACTGCTAAACCCAACCTCGACAACCAGCGTTACGGAAGCTTGTGTCGACTGCTCAGCTGTTGACATCTGCTGTGGAGTCTGTTGCTGACCGAGCCTCTGGTCCAGTCACTCCGTGATAAGCTACATACACAGCTCTGAGGATTTTTCTATTTAATTCCACAATGTACAATGCTTAAACATCTATCAATCAGTCAAGATGCACTTTTATAGCACCATCCACAAAACTGAGAAGAGATTACAAACAAATAAATCACATTTCACATCTACCAGACACACAGAGCCTGTTTATTCTCACCACAAGAGAGCAGCACGGGCTGCACAGAGGGCAGACTGACAGAAAGGAGCCACAACGCAGAGGAACATATAGTCCAGCCCCTTAGCCTTAGCTAGCTTGGTAGCATAGAACTAGATGGGCATGGGTCAGCTGCCAGGCTTCATTTGGCCCCGCCTCTTTGCCTACTCCCGGCTTATCCAGAAATGGGCAGAGTCAGGCACTGCCAAAATGGCAACCTCCAGAGAACGCCCTATTGAGCTTCATTTGGCCTTTTCAGAAATCCATTACAATTTATTGAATAAATCTTGAATTCTTGTACTGCAAAGCAACTAAAGCTGTCATATAAATGTGGTGGAGTAAAACATACAATATTAGACTATAAGTACAAAATGGTAGAAATGTACAAGAGACTTGGCTGAGGAGGCAGCAGGGGCCGGGGGACAGGCAAGGACTACATGCTTTGGTCTGAGACGCTGAGAATCTGAAAAGAGAACCATTAAACGGTCCACTGCGTTACTAATGTTGCGTAGTTCTGTGAGGCAGTGGCTACTGTGCTGTTACCAGCACTTTATCTGCTCATGCTGCAGGTAGTAAAACTTGACTCACAGCGAATTCTGACATGCCATGGACTGTCAGTCTCGTGTAATACACTTAAGCCTGACCAAATACAGTGCAGCGCTGAAGCTTCCACACATGACAGGAGTAACAACACGTCAACGTTCAGTGCAAAAATGAAAACATTCTCTCCTGGCAAGAGTTTGCAGGTATGTAAATGTGACTAGTGGGAGCTGCAGGTAAGCAACCTCTTACCAGTTTGGCCTGTTGTGCATTGACAGGATCGCTGAACTGCAGAAGGGCCTGAAATTGATTGTTCTTGGTGAATGTAATTATCTTCATGACTGTGCCAAACTTGGAGAAAATCTGCCATTAAACCAAAGAAAAAACAAACTTTAATTAGTTCATATGGTATCATGTGGTGGAGACATTTTATACTGTGTAGGGTCACATCTGTTGCCTGCCTGTTGCAGTACATCCAGCGTTACAGGGTAGAACATGTTGTCGATGATGATCCGTAGGACAGGACTGGAGGCTGCAGCAAGAGCCTCCTGCACATCTGAGCTTGGTGATCCACCAGACTGGACAGCTGACACTGCCTGGAGCACCGCCTGGGTCCGCTACGGCCACACACAAGCTGTAAGTTAATATCTTCAACAGTGGAGCTCAACTGACAAAATGGTGACCCATCTAAATTTATTAATACAAAGAAAAGAGTGCAAGCATTCACATTTGTCCAGACTTGCCAAATACTAAAACAGGTAGCCTCTACGGCTGTAGAGTAGTAGCTCTACAATACAAGGTTTTCTACAATTGAAAGTGTGCTAATACATTAAATGAACTGTTAGTCAGGCTCCACTAACCTGATTTCCTGCATCAGTTTTGAGTTCTTTGTGATTGGAGTACTGAATAAAGACAGGGACATTGCGGACATGAGGCGTTACAGTGGTGTAGTAGTTAACCATAGTGATGGCTGCCTCTTCTGTCCCCATCTCCAAGAAGGCCTGGGAGAGGAGAAAAGAGAAAACTGAGTACAAATAAATTCCACAACACAGTCACCATTCAAAAAGCAATTATCAAAGCATTTCTTCTTAGTTTACATTCATTTTGGACAAACCGTCTACCCATTTCATTGAATTATGTTAAGTAGTTTAACAGATCCTGCAAGTAACAAAAATATAAGTCAACGTGTCACTAATGCAAATTGTTCACTGGAGTGAATTGTAATTCACCACTGTGGTGGTAACAGAAATTTTATCAGCCTGACAAAGATGACGTTGTCTGAGCATTGAGATGAGTAGGCTGCCGAATGATCAAGACAAGCAGACACACCGACATCAGTACCAAGAACAAAGCAGCTGTACTTGACAGGAATCTAGGGGACAAATGCCATGTACCTCTTACAGCCCCCCTCAGCAGGCAGACAATAGGCTTTTGTATGGAGCTGTGGCCATGTTTCCGATAGCAGGACTGAATGAGTCCAAAGTATGCTTGTGACACCTGGTCCTTGACAGATGAAAATGAAACAAGAATTGACCACTGTCCTCCAGAAAAAAACCTATTGTTGTTGCCATCCCACCCACACCTTGCTTGTCCAATATCAATTTATCAATACACTCTGTTCCATTCATTTCCCCCACTCACCTGGTTCTTTCCCTTCAGAGTGAGGATATTCGTGACTTTGCCAAAAGGCAAACCGAGGGCGATTACTTCAGTCTCTGAGGCCTCGTTGGGCAGTTTCCTGATGTGGAGCACACGAGATGGTGGGGCCTCCTCTACCCTCAGCTTTTTACTGTCACTGCCATTGGAAGCCCCATCTAGAATTTCAGCATAAACACTAATTAACTGAGAAAATGAATGCAGTGATAGCCACCCTAATTTTAAGGGCAAGATTGGCAGTATTCTGTTTTTTGTTCGTCATCAAATCTCACAGTTCAGTTGATCCAAATCTCTCAGTTGATCTCCAAATCTCTCTCACTTTAAAGGATAAGGCTACCCATGAGACACAACCAACAACAGGCATTTTCAGACTGGAACTTTTTCATAGTTCTAACGCAAGTTGGAGGACCCGGTCCTTTTTTACTGTACCCACACTGCAAGATCTTGGAACAAGTGTGGTTCTTATGGTGCATTTCCACCAAACACGAAGTGAATATTTCCCATGTGCGAATTACATACAAAGTCAATGCAAAGACACGAATAGATGCAAAACTGCGGCAGGCACACAAAGGGCACGAGTGACGATGCACAAATGACGTGAATCAAGCGCATGTCATGTGAATGAAAATATTCAATTTGAGCGAAAAATTCGCCTGGCAGAGAACTCCGCTTACTCACAGAGACAGCTTCAGTGAACATATCCTCGAGGGGAATCTCAGCACTGACAGGCTGCCCTGGCAGTGAAACAAACATGAAGCAGGCCAGCCGGAGTCTGTGGGCACCGGGAGTTTAATGATACCACTCACCATGTCACAGAGACGGGACAGAAGAGGGCTGGAGAAAAGCCAGCGAGAAAGTTGGACTACATGTTAAATTCTGAAAATGTGTCTGTTACTTGATTCTAGTGTTCAGTTGTACTTTTCTTTGAAGTAAGTTAGCATAAGCACTAGTCCCAGTTAGCAGCAAAAGCATTTGCTCAAGCTCTCTCATCATTGTGCTTACTTCGGCAAGTAATGCGAATAATTTGATCTGATCAATCTCGAACGCATAACACGAGGTGAATTGTCGCTCACGTTTAGTGGAAACACCATTAGAGCACATTTTTAGCTTCTACTTCAGAGTAGGAGAGAGGAATCTTCAGTGGCATAAGTGTATGCTAATTGGTCAAATACTTGAGCCAATGCAACACCGGCAACTGCCATTTTTTAAAAAGTTCTGTAAAAACATTAGCTGTGTCAACAGACAACAGCTCGTAACCAGGAAGAAATAGAAGAAAATGCAGAGAATGGACAGAATGGACTGAAGGTAGTGATTGTAAACTATAAAAAATGTGGATATAGCTTCCAGGTCTGAAAAATGGAGCCAATCCAGAAGTGCCTTACACCTGCATTCTTTCTCATAGCGTGCAGGGGGCGACTCTGCTGGCTCCAAAAAGAAGTCCAAATGTAGGGGGTTTCTAAGAATATGGGCCTAAAATCCACAAAAGCTTGCATTTTCTAAACCAAATGTTCAGAAACCTCCATCATATATTAAGAAATCTACTAATTTAATCAACAAGATTAACACTAAAAATGTTATCTAATGATATCATTCTGGTCACCTTAGATGTGGAAAGCCTTTATTCTAACATCTCCCATGACAAAGGTTTGGAAGTCCTTGAGTATCATCTAAAAGAGCCGCACTGAGGAAGCACCCAGCACATTTATTTGTGAGCTGGCTGCCTTAGTCTTGAAACTGAAGTACTTCTCCTTCATTGAAGATTTCTATCTACAATGCAAAGGTACATCGATTGGTTCCACCTTTGCTCCGGAGTATGCTAATTTATGTGGGGTTTTTTTCAACATAGTTATGCATGTCTTCAACATTAACAAAAATCCTTTTGTTCACAAAATCCTAAAATGGATCAGATATTTAAATATCTTTTGCATTTTCCAAGGGACCAGCAATGAGTTGAATGATTTTGTTAATCTAGTAAATAAAATGAATGCTGATCTTACGTTTGTGATCATGATCAAACAAAATGGTCGGTCTTGGATATGTGGATTAAAATATGCAAAGCAGTCCTATATCAAAAAGAGACATATGAATACATTCCTTCTTGTTAGCAGCGCTCATCCTAGAGCTTTGAAATATGGCGTACCCCTAAGTCAGTTCTATAGGCTTACACGCCTGTGTCACTCCAATGAGGACTTTATGGAAAAAGCCACAATGAAAAAAACATTTTTGGACAGGGGCTACTCTTAACCATGTATTGATGAGGCTTACCAAATTGCACTTTTTAAATCCTGCTCTGATCTTCTGCAAAAAAGTGTCAAAAAAGACAAAAGCTACTCTGTCTCCAGCATCACTACTTATACCTCTCAGGCCCACATTCTTAGGAACACCATCCTTAAACACTTTCCCATTTTGACCGCAGATCCTACCTTAGTCCAACAGTTTAACGATCCTCCCCTCTTTGCTTTTAGAAGAGGCCCTAACTTAAGTAATTAGCTTGTGCGAGCCAACATTAAGGGAGGTCCAAAACAGACTCTTTTAGCTCCTTTAAAAGATGGGAATTACCCATGTGGTCATAGTGCTCAGTGTCACAACACATGGAAAACTCCCATTTTTAGACATCCAAGATCTGGCAAAAGTTTTCCTGTTAAGGGTCTTGTTACATGCAGCACAGAAAATGTTATTTATTTACTAAAATGCCCATGTGATAAGATCCGTAGATAAAACTGCACATATGCTGAAGCAAAGGATTAGTGAGCATAAAAGCTCCATCAGACACAATGATGTGAATTCTGTTGCCCATCATTTTAATGAATTTTCACACCTCATCTCTTCTACGATTTCAGGGCATTGAACATATTTAACTGCCAAGAGGGGGAGATATGGAAAGAAAGATATGCCAAAGGGAGCCGTTTTGGATTTACACTCTAGATACACTTCAGCCTATAGGTCTAAATGAGGATTTTGATATGAGTGTGATACTGTAATCCAAGATCCGTCTATTCACTTTTTCATTTCTCTATGTGGAATGTGGAGCTCATGGTGCATGATGGCCTCTGCCTGATGGTTCCCCATAGCTCTCTGTTCTGTGTTGGGTCCTTGAGATCTCTTGTCTGATAAGGTGTGATCTCTGATTCATGATGGCTCTTAGAGCCCCATTTATTCTTGTTGAAAATGTATGATACCACTAAAAAGATGCTTCCTCTTTTTGCATTCATGTGTTCTCCTGTGCCAATTATCCTCTACCCTGATTTTTGTAATTTATTGCAGATATGGCCCCCATTTGTATGCCATAGTACCACATCTAGTACTAGAACTACAATTCCAGGTGGAGCCTCTGCCATCGGGGTACAGGGTGTTCTACATGCTGCCAATGATTGGAATGGGATTGGTTATTTCTAACTGCCTTTACATTGTTGTTTCACATATGCTCTGATGAAGGTCTGATAGGCTGAAAGCTTAGCTATTAAAATGATTTACTGCATAGATCTAAGTGTGCGAAAACTTATTTCATCAATTTGCAATCTTCATGCTTCCATGACCTTAGCGAAGTTTCAGCCAGATGAAGCAGTGGTTATGTTACATTTTCTCTCTTAGTTTGAAATTGAAATACTTAAGGATACTTAAGACTGTCAAATCATGATTTTTTTCCCCCACTTGAATGCATGGCACTCCCAAGGAGCAGCCTTTGTGGCCTTTGGTACATCAATAAATCAGGGTTTACCTTAAATTTATTTGCAACACATATTTTGTGCTGCTCAAATTTACTGCTCTGGTTCTTCCTGAGAAGAGAAGTACTGGAAGTAATAATTATCTAGATGATGAAAAGTGGCAGTATGCTGAGAATGAAAACAATTTAGCCTTTGCCAGGCAACCCAAGGTGATTAATTCTGTTTTAACAACCGAAGTGTCCCTGTTACAAGCTGGAAGTATTTTGTATTAAAAGCTATCACAACCTGACTGGGAAATCCTGCATTTAAAAAGGTCCATCCACCTCTGCAATATTATTGGTAATTCAAGATCACCAATGGTTGATATTGTGAAGCTTGTTGAGAAACTTTATCTCACTTTATTAGACAGGTTCCCAGGGTGATATTACCTTGGATGGGGGTGTCAAATTTCAATGGTATACTGGGACTTTGATTAAAAATCTCACAAAAACCTTGTGTACGCCTTTAACATTGTCATTATTCTGTGTTTAATATCTTTACCCATCTTCTCTTTATGGCAGTGTGAACAGCTCTTCTAGTCATCCATAATTCTGCAATTTTCTTTCAGAGATGCCTCTGATATCTTCTGAACAGCGAGGAGGCATTAAAATGCAGTGGTATCCACTATGTCTGTTCCAGTCACATGCTGTGGTGTGTGGGTGCCCACCTACTGAGGAGCGTTACTCAGACACTAAATAGCTCCCATGAGAGAACGGTTCATCTCTCGCAGGCTGTTTCACTTTTCAAACACCTATTAATCCTTTGCTATCTTTTAATTCTGTCAGTCACTTCTGATCAAATGGTTTCATGCAAATTCCGTCAAGCCCCTCCCTGTTCAGGGGTGGTCGGAACGAACTCACCACTGATACTGCTCATGCCAGAGTTGGGACTGTTGTACATACTCAGCTCGTCTGATCCTCTCTGCGGAAAAAAGGCAAAGACATGACAGTCAGGCACAGTTGTGCAATAATTGAGAAAACAATTTCCATTTTCCAGATAGGCCTTCTAAGACGACAATGAAACAGAGGTCTCTGAAGAAAGTTTATAAAGTAACAAAAGCAGGGTAATCGCATAGGTGGAAGGGGGCATAAAGCAGCAGAGTAGTCTGGCTCCTCCTTTTCTGGTGTGGATTTAATCTTGCTGAATTTAAGATGTCAAGATGGGTCATTTCATCCTGAGCTATCCTGGGTCCCAGAAGACATGCCCACACTGACGGGCGCCCTGTGCTCTTAAACCTGACTGATGGGATGAGGAGGAATCTGGCTAGGGACCCATAACACACACAACTTTATAATACCTTCATACACCCTTTCTCGCTTCTGTCTGACTGAATTTGAGCCAATTGTTCTTGTTCTTGTCACTAACATTCTTTATGGTTACAATAAACTAGATGTTGCGGGCACAGCCACATGACAAAAATAAATTGAAAGGGTAATAAAGTTGTCTAACTTGGGCCAAAATGTGAGCACACAGGGAATAAGCTCCAAGAAACCAAAAAAAGCTTTCTCTCACAACAGCTGGAAACCCTCTGAGTTTTGTCTATGACACTGAAATATTGATGAAATAAACAGGATGGCAAAGACCCACCATATCAAAGGAATCAGTATTTTATGAGTGTTCTGTTTCCCTTTGAGGGAGGACTTAACTTGTAGAAATGCAGCTGGCACTCAACAAATCAGGTTAGGTAGCCAGAACAACAATTCGCTTCCACAAGTAAATAGGTTTGCTTGGTGATCAGCTGGGACAAAAGCCCTACCCGTTTCATTAAAGCCACTCTCATGCTATGAAACCTCAAAACAAATATTTTAAGGAAATCTGATAGAGCTGGCCTTAACATTTGGGCATGTCGAAAAAATGATTTTATAATGAAATGTGGTCTGATCTTGATGGCATGTCTCCTTATTTTATTTATCTATTTATTTCATGGATTCATGGATGTTTGTTATGTTACAAAGGGTTTACAATACAGCATTATCCACAGGTAAATCCAATTTTCTGTGTTAAGATTGTTGTTTTTCGTTCAGTAGAACCGACTGTAAATCCATTAGAACCACCAGTCCAACAAACTAGGAAGCCAAATCATCCAATGGTGGTGAATATTTTCTTGTATGATATTAAGTGAATATCTTTTGAGTTTCCATTCAACTTTATGTAGTCATCTGTCATAAGCTTTTTCACCATTTCCTGACATTTTATGTGTAAAATGATTAAGAAAACAATCTGCAGACATAATAAAAGCATTTACTGCCCTTCAAGTTCACGCTGACCCCTTTGAAGAAATACCTTTAAGAATTACAGCCTCAATGTTGATAACCCTTTTGTCTAACGTTTAGAAATGTCTGCAACAATGCCCTCTCAACTCTGCTTTATGTGAAGTCAACTCAAGCATAGCTATTCGACCTGTCACTGCTGCCCGCTGTGACACCTTCACTAATATTCCAAAGCATTAAGTTGTCCTTGAATGCATCTTTCAGGTCCCTATTTTATTCAATTAGACATTAACTCCCAAGTAATTCTCCCAACTGTTTGTCCTGCTGTCCATATATCACAAAGCTTCAAGGTATGATGAATGCAATTTGTGGTGATGAGTGGGCTAATGTTGTGTTTTCCTGTTTCTGTTCATCGTTTCCATGAATAAATCCAGACATGACAATGAAAAGGTCTGTTTATAGTAGCCTCCTGTCACAGGCACACGATAGAGCAGCACCTAGGTCAGGGTTAGTGAAGAGCAGCACTTTCTTTGACACCAGAGGGTATTCATGAATCTATGAATCAGGGCCCTCATTTGTATCCATTACGTATGCACAAAACATATTCTGAAAGAGGCGTACTTCTGAGCCCACGCAAAAGTTGGATGTATAAAAGCACAGATGACAGTACGATGAGCTCATTTGTAAGGAAACCCCTACCTATGTGAGGCAGATAGTGAGGTGATGAATTTACTTCAGATTGAAGAAATCGAATGTGAGAGGCGCCATTAATTTCATTGTGTGTCAGATGTTACTTTAAACATTTACCAGCAGTGTTAGGTAGTATTCAATCAATCAATCAACCAATCTTTATTTATATAGCGCCAATTCACAACAGCGTTATCTCAAGACGCTTTACATAAAGAGCAGGTCTAGACCAAACTCTTTGAAAAGCTCAGGAAATGTCTGGTTTTGCTTTACCAAATATTAAGAATAGACCAAGTCTATTTCACTTCAACCATGTTTACTAGACTAACAGTGTTTCATGTCATTTGTGTGTAAAATAGCAGCAGTGGACATGGCTGTGCTGCTGGGCGCACTGCAGTGGGTGTTACACACACTCTGCCTTCTCCAGTCACCTCATCCAGCACATCACAACAACCACCAAACAATATGCGCTTTCTCACCTCCACCTCACCAACAAACACCTCGATTTCTGTATCAGAGAATTCATTTTTTCTTGGTCCTCCTCCGAGGTGTTGTAGTGTAAGAGTTACTAAAAAACAGTGCGATGTGTTTGCTGCCACAGACAAGAAATAGAAAGTCCCGGTGTACTGTAACATTATCACGGCATTTTCTTGTGACATTAATGTTCACCGCAGCACTGGTCCAGACCATGTAAAACTAACGCTGGGAGCGAGTCAGGCTAAAGCCAATCGAAACAACCCAAGAACGGTTTGTAGCTGTGGGGGTTGAAGCAATTTTAACAAACATAGTCAGGTGATTGATCCTGTTTGATCACAGATATGGTGTATTGCTGCAAGTGTAAAGTGGGGCTTGTAGTTTTTTAATGCTAAGCAGCCATCTCTCCTCGCACTGTGAGTTTCCAGTGTATTTTTCTGGTTCACACATATCGGTTTTTAGGGGCAAATGAGAGTAAAATACTCACAATGCAGAGCCCCACATGATGATCTTTGTATTGATCATCTATGTGGAAGAATGATGTAGCAGAATAAGAAGTAGATCCATGTGCGCACACTTCCAGGTGGACTGGGATTTATAAAAGGGAACTGCCTGCATTTGTCTGTACAAACAATTTTAGACTATGGCATATAGGAATGCTTGAAAAAGCACAGATGCGTTCAGGGGCTGGCCAGAATATTGTTTTTTTCCCATACTGATTTCTTTCAACTGCATCAGTAAACAAGCAATAACAATGTGCATGTTGTTTCACAATGAATGTGTGCTTTTTCAACCCCACTTTTTGAACAGATAACTTTGCTTTTATAAAATATTTTAGCAAGTTTGAATACAAAAATGGTTATATCTGTCTGTGTCATATGTATGTATGCCATATGTAGTGTTTGAATAAAAAAAATTACATTTCCTGTGCAAAAGTATGCTGAGGTCATAATTTAGCATTTTCAAGTTTTTACCAGAAACAAAACAGCTTTTATTTTGACAAATATCACAGGAAGTCCTCTGTCCCATTAGCCCTAGCTTCAGAGCAGAGCATTTAGGCCCAGTCAGGACTACACACTACACTACACTACTGTGGTCTAACAGTAGGTCCAAACTATGCTACATACAATATGCTACAACCTACATTACAGGCTAGTATTCTTTAGGGTTATTTTCCAAGTTTATTATGAATTAGAAACAAATGCACATAACGTTGAACCAACACAACAAATGCTTCCTTCTGAGATCAAATATGCCCAGATGAGTTAAGTGGCTTTGCACTCTGTCACAGCAAAGTATGAAAGCTCAGACAATATTTAATTGATCACTCACTGCTGTAACTAATAGAGAACACAATGAAACACCAACATGTTATGGTACAATATAAAATGGGCTTCATACTGAAAGTGCAGCTTTATTTCTTTTCAGATGTCAATGAAATGAATAAATGTCCTACTATATCTCCCCTTGCCCATCACTAATCATGCACCTCCACTTTTAACCACGACTGAGTGCCCATGGTGTGATGTGTGTAGTGAACACTAAGCAAGAAACCAAAGCAGAAAACTCACCTTCACTCCAACTGCAACATCACCGATGCTGTAAGAGAAACAATTTTTACTGGGTCAGAATGTAGGGGTTTCAAATGGAAAACACATTTAAACAAAAAGCAAAAAAAAAGAAAACGAGATACTGTCAGACACACGAGCATCTGATGTGGATCACCACTTCTTTGTAGACAGTAACAGTATCTTAAAGCTTTTATGATCAGGTCTAAATTGCTATGTGGCGATCTGGCACATCACATATTGAACAAACTGCAAAGTATTATTACAGATTTTAAAGATGTTTGTTAGGATAAGTGAAAGAACACAGTGTTAAACACTAATGCTGGCTACTTAAGCCCACCTACAAAGTTCAACAACAACTTTAGTCCCACTGTGTTCCAAAGCTGTTGGGTTATATCTATCTGGTTATAATACTCTTTGGTTATTAATACATTTTGACTCATTCATCTGAATAGAGAATGAGGATACAGTTTATTCACAGCTATACATACACACATATATACATATATGTATGTATTTATGTGTGTATGCATGCATGCATACACACAGATATAAACACTATCTAGCGTCATGATGTTGCAAGTACTTGAATCCCATTTCTGTCCATGCTCACGTAACGAGGTCATGCTTCACGAATGCATGGTCAACCTTCAGTCGTTTAACGGCACACCCAAATACACTTAACGTAAGTTTTGACGTTACACTTGATAGCCAAGTCAGTTTGCCTCTATTAGGGTGATATCCACAGCAATTTGACAATGTGTGTTTTTTTGCTGGACAATGGAGGTGTTTGCTTACGCTGGCACAGACTGATTCGAAACCAGAACCCAGCTCATGCTAATCAAAGGACCCAGTGGTTATACCGGACCCGCTCCGTCAGCTAAAGCTAGCTAGTAAGCCACAACACAAAGGATCAACACTGACGCTACTATACATTAGTTAGCATTTCGTTGTGCTAAACTTCACTTCCCGCTTCGTTAGCGCCCTGTTGCAAATACTCTCGCGGGGCAGCAGTAGATTATGGAACAGTATTTACACGTATGTGTAGCACGGCATCGTAAACACTGAGAATTGTAACAATGGGGGCAATGAAATAAGCAGCGGGCGTTAGCTACGTTATGCTAGCATGCTAACATAAGGCACTTCCTTAATGGAAGAGAGCGCGTGGCTATGGAAACCCGTTAACACAAGCCTTCGGCGGCTCCTCGGCGTGGCCATTAAACGCCTCATTCGCACACTCCGCGCCACGCACGACCTCAATGTTGCTCAAATGATATGTAGTTAGCACCGCTGATAAAATATTACCCGTCCATATCTGTAGAAGTTTGTCAGAGCCTCTGCTGTCGGTCCTGTTGTCTCTCCAGTTTACATCGACACTCCGCACGCACACACACAAATACACACGAGAGCAAAATGGAGGAAATGTGAACTTACGTGACGATCAAATGGCGGAAATGGCCGAAAAGTGCCGAAGATTGTCAGCGTGTGACTAAGCTGCAGAGTGAGCAAAAACACAGGTTTGTGAGGAAACATTTCATTCGCAACATCCAAGTAAGCTAATAACATAATACAGCAATGTAAGGTTGTGACTGTTAAGAATACAAATGCTTACTATTAAGGAAAAATAGAACAGAGACAGACAGGTATCTTCACACTGACAGAGCTCCTTGCATGTTGTCATGGCCTTAATGGCTAAAAGACCATATAAGTTACTATCTATATAACTAAATTATTTTGGACTAAAATACTGGTCACTTGAGGGCAGTGAAACAAGCTGTACGCACAACATATATCAAATAACAGCAAACTTTATGTCAGCCTAGTATTTAGAGTGGTGCTTGTGTCCACCTGACGAAGTTCAATATTCACTCTTTTAGCTCTGTGTTTGGTATCCACCAACTGCTGAGGGAAATATCTGTATCTTTAGCTCCTAAATGCTCCACCATGTTCACCAGCTAGGTTTTAAAACCTCTTTCAAACACAGTTCCCTGTGTATTACTGGGATAACCTTTCAGACACCTCCTCACTTTCATTATGCAGCTTCATTGAGGAACATTTTCAGTTTTGCATCTTTTGGCAACGCCTCAGTAGATGGGGGTAATGCAACGGTTATGGATGCCACCCGCCATAGAACGCAACAGAAGGAGGCAAAGATGTATGTGTACACAGCGGAAGATATTTCACATTACTTCCAGGAACATGGCAGGCGAGCTCCATTCGTTTTCATCCTGCCAGTGTTCCTGTAATGTTTTCAATATTCAACGAGTTTGTAAGACAGGTAACCCTAAACCTTAATCAAGTTATGGATTCAAATATGTCATCATCAGCCTTGTGATTGGTTTGCTTACTCTACATGACTTAGACTTAGACTTTTCTTTATTGATCTCCCATAGGGGGAAATTTACATGTTACTGCAGCAACAGAGGCAGGGGCAAGACAAGCAGTAATAGAAAAAATAAATAAATAAAACAGTAGAAAATAAGCAACAGTAAATCAATATACATTGTAATGATAATAAATACATATTTACACTATGATCATAAATGTACAGTATGGACAGGTATATGAATTGAGATGAGTGAAAAACAGTGCCAATTAGCAACCATGTAGTGACTATGGACTGTTTCTCAGGGTGTTAACATCAGCCAGTGATGCTGCTGTTGAAGAGTCTGATGGCTTCTTGCAGGATGGGGGCCTCAGCCTGCTGCTGAAGGAGCTGCTGAGGGCCCCCACAGTCTCGTGCAGGGGGTGAGAGGGGTTGTCCATGATGGACTTGAGTTTTGTTAGCGTCCTCCTCTCACCCACCTCCTCTATGGAGTCCAGGACAGAATCCAGGACGTAACCCTTTACGTGCTTGTCCCTGCAGTGTTGCTGCTGTCATTCACATCGTAACCGGACCGGCATTTTCCTTGAAATCTCACCGGGTATTAAGGTGGGAAATTGGTGGTGCTGATTTTCCAGAATGTGAATCCCATTCACACGTGAGTCCATGCACGAAGTGTTCCTGAACATTTCAGGGATCGACTGCAGGGGCAGGGGACAGGGGCTTAGCTGTATCTGTCTGCTGGCGCTGAGCAGGTAGTGAACAGTGGCTTTATCAGAGCTTTATCTCTGAAAACAGCTGCCTGCTGCTTTTGGAAACATGTTTGCGTAGAGCAGTAGGCCTACTACTCAAGCAACCACTTTAACACAGTTGTTTCACCTTTTATTTTTAAATATGAAAATATCAATTACCCAAAGGAAGAGATACATTAAAATCCGATCTCTTCTTTGTCCAGCCTATTTCTTCTAGACATAACTGAGCTCAATTTAACATCAATGAGATATTGACCACTGTCTCATACTTCTCAAGTCCCTGAGAAAAAGCCTTGCTCTTGTCTAAACCCAATCCTGACTTAAGATCTTAAAATGGTATTTTTCTCTCTCTCACTGCATATCAGTAAGATCTAAAAGAAAACTTGAGTGGCTTATAAATGAGCCTGCACAATATCACAAATGCTCAGTGATCAAATTCAAGTCTCAACTCTGTGTATTTATCTATCTTTGTCTATGTTTCTTTATTCACCCTTAAGGTTGTTAAGGAGAACACTCTGAGACGTTTATGAGCACAGCACAGCAAGAGCCTCTACATTTCTTGGTGTTGTTCTCAAATAGGATAATTTCTTTTAGAATGATCTATTATTTTTTTCTCCTTATTGAGAAACAGATCAGAATTATATAATCTCCCATTTTTCCCCCCTGGATAGCGCAGCTGTAACATGTCTCACTGACATTCATGCTCTCTGGCTTCTAAGGGAACCCTACACCATACATAAACATATATTTGTAACAGCATCACTTGTCACATCATGATCAATTCACAAGATGTCTCCTAGATGTTTTGAACTGTCTGAAAATGTCTGATTGACATTATGAAAATACTTTCAGGATGTCAAGGGAACACCACATGGTAACACCCAGGGACTGTTAATTTGATCCATTCAGACAATGTATTTTTTGTTAGCTGGGCAGTTAGGGACTCGCTCTGCATGCAAGGGGAAAGGAGAAGAGGGAAAAAAAACATGGCAGTTTTTGCATAATGATTAATCTTGACAGACATACGTCATGCTCCTGGGCTCCTGACAACGTCACGCCCAGGGTGAAATTAACGCCTAACTGCTTATCTTAAAGGACCTGGGATTTAATTAAAAATGACATTTCCCCAAAGACTTGTGCTTCTGAGGCTGCCATGTTGAAATTAGCTGATGAGGGGCCCTCTGAGCAAAAAGGAAATAAGCAAACTGTCAAACGCTTAGCAAACCACTACCGTTTATCAGTCTTGCTCGCTGCTCAGGAAATAACAGAGGACTGACATCCTGCATTGCACCCGCTGCACCACGGATACAAATCATATTGTTATTAACAAGACGGAGAGAGGACAAAAAAACAAGCCTGTCAAATGTGATATGGAGTACAAACAATGTGGTCGGGCTAAGTAGGGGAATAGGTTCCTGAAATGAGCTCTTAAGTCACCACAGACCTGTTCTGCCTCAGACAAAGGCATGCTGTATGACTTGAATTTTTTGTATTTAGTAATGAGTGTCACTCAGAGACTGAGTCCTCAACAGAACTAAACAAAATAAGGAAGGAAAATGAAATGCTGCTGAACAGAATACACATGAGACTTTGCATCCTGGACCCATATTTATCAAACATCTCAGAATCACTCCCAGGAGTCATGCTAAAGATTAACCTGGGACTCGGAATACTCTTCTGACCTCAGAGTAGCACCAAGAGTTATTGATAAAGCTTCAACACTGGCTTTTAATAACGAGGAACACGGCTGTAACTGTGTGAGACTTCACTATCTTACACTCTCCACTGCAAACAATATTTTGACATTTTGCAATTTCGCTGATAACCTTGGTTTGGTGCACTACACAACTGTTAAGTTAAACTGCTGAAAAGAGTATACATGTAGTACATTTATGTGTGCAGGCCTTATGTATACATCTGTAGTCTTACTGGGGGACTTCAACGCACACGTCGGCAATGATGGCGATACCTGGAGAGGCGTGATGGGGAGGAACGGCCCCATCGAGTGGTCGTTTGTTATTGGACTTCTGTGCTAGTCATGGATTGTCCATAACAAACACCGTGTTCGAACATAGGGATGCTCATAAGTGTACATGGTACCAGAGCACCCTAGGCCGAAGCTCAGTGATCGATTTTGTGATCGTATCATCTGACCAGAGGCCGCGTGTTCTGGACACTCGGGTGAACAGAGAGGATGAGCTGACAACCGATCACCACCTGGTGGTGAGTTGGGTTCGAGGATGGGGGAAGACTCTGGACAGACCCGGTAAACCCAAACAAATAGTGAGGGTGAACTGGGAACGTCTGGAGGAGACCCCTGTACGAGAAACCTTCACGGGGGACTCCTGAGGCGGTTGCAAGGTATCGACGGGCCTGAAGGACTGCAGCCTCTGCAGTGGCTGAGGCAAAGGGTGTGGGAGAAGTTTGGAGAGGACATTGAGAAGATCTTTCGGGCGGCACCAAAGTGATTCTGGAAAACCGCCTGACACCTTGGAGGGGGAGGAGGGGGAAGCAGGGAACCATTCGAGCTGTATGCAGTAAGGATGGCATGCAGCTGACCTCTACTGAGAATGTAATAGGACAGTGGAAGGAGCACTTTGAGGAACTCCTAAACGCTACTGATGCTCCCTCTATTGCAGAGGCTGAGCTGGAGGCTGATGGGGGATCATCTTCAATTTCCCAGAGGGAGGTCACTGAGGTAGTTAACCAACTCTGCAGTGGCAAAGCCCCGGGGATTGATGAGATCCGCCCAGAAATGCTGAAGGCTTTGGGTGTTGAGGGGCTGACACGCCTCTTTAACATTGCGTGGAAGTACATAAATATGAAAACATTAATAGTAGGAAAACACATGAAACACATTCTGTATGAACATTTTAATGCTTTGCAAATTTGTCATTTAAGACATTTCCTTATTATGCTGACTAAAAACGTAATTCACCTAGCACCAGCGTGTTTCTCTTAAAACCAATTTGCTATTGCAGGTTGTAAGCGATCTTAGTTAGGTTTTCTGCTGCAGAAGTTGTTGGTTGAGACAGGATCGTCACTGCTGCAAGGCGACATGCTTGTTTCAAAGAGAGCATCTCTCTTTGTCTTCTGCATCACAAATACTTTTGGTTTTTTTGGCCAAAATAGCACTTTTTAATGAGTTCATAGTCGTCACAGACTATCTCTGATTGTGTTTGTATGTCTCAGACTAAAGAGGTTAGGTTCTATTGGACCAAAAATACGTCACTCTGAGTGTATTTCCTACTCGTGAGATGCTTCGTAAATACAGGACCAGTATCCCCTGCAATATTTGTTTCTTTCTGTCTAAAAATAGGGTATTATAGGGTATCTGTGTATGCACATGCAAACCCCCAGCTTTCATCTCTCGTTGACAAAGGTGTCACAGCGAAGGAATCAGTAGGAGGAGGCCTGTGACAGGCTCAGTCAGACGTGATGTCATCACAGTGCGACCTGCGAGGATAAGGGCACTCCAACGTGGTCAGGCTGTCTGGGCTGGCGCTGGGCCGATGGACTGGATGTGTTGCTGGAGGTGTGAGGTAGGTGTCACCTTCAATATCTCCCTCAGCTTTAATCAGCCACATTAGTTTTGAGTGTGAGCTGATATGCGTGCTGATGCTTCCAAAGGACAGGGATGGCACAGAAACACTCACACACGCGTGGAAAAGAGGCTACAGTGGAGCTTCCTGAGTAAGCCATCATTGCAGATGCACAGTTGGTACTCAGGTTGGTAATTTATCCCTGCATGTTTGAAATTGAAACATTTAAAAAGAGAATAGTAATGTCATCAAATGTCATTTGTGTCACGGCAACCGGCAGGGAGATAAAATGTCATCTTGTCTGAGAATGAATATTTCTGCAGGGTCGAAGAACCCATTTATTAAAATCATGGCGCTGGTGCTCCTCTGTGCTAAAGAGACAGTATTCCCTGTCATGTTTCACAGTGACCCTCCAGCTTGACATTTTGATTTCTCTCATTTTGTCCTTTCCAGTTTTCTCTCAGTGACAGCACGCATGGCTGTACGTGTGCACATGTTTATGTGTGTTCAAGTGTGGCATATATACAGAAAGCCACCCATCCTAAAAAGGCAACACAAAGCGACTTGGGGGATTGGCATATGTACCAGGCGTCCTTGGAGGAACGTGTCCCCACCACTACTGAAGACTCCACAATCATGATGTTTGATCTCTTTTCTCACTGATTCTCTGCAGACGTCTTGAAGAATGGAGACGGGTAAAAACATCAAGTTCAAAATGCTCTTTTCAAAGAATGTTTCTCCTCGTCTACATGCATTTAAGTGATCCATCATTTGCTGACAACGGCTGTAGGAAGAATGTCATTGTGATATTATGCAAATATATTCAGTAGGATATTACAAACATTCATGAATTGCAGCGCGTTGCAGAATGTGAATTTTATGTGCTTTGACACTGTGCTGAATAACTAATGATGTGGGACTGACCTGTTAGCTTGAATGCCTGCCACAAAATATTGCACTCTAAGCTGCCAGATGAGAGGAGAGAACGGCAGCAGACTTCCCCACTTTATTTGATCAAATCCGTACGTTACTGTCAAAGCAAACTCATTCATTTTGACAGGGACAGCGAGGAGGCTTTCAGACCACTTCTGACTGATATGGGCTTTGTGGCGGGCTGACACAGACACCTGTTTTTTTTAGGGGCTGAAGCTGCTGATGTTGGATAATTTGTGCTGATATCGACTGTCTCCAAATGAGTTTATTAATTAGACTATGAAAAGAATCTAAAGCAACGCTATGTATCGTTTGAAAGAAGTAACGTAATCTTCCTGTTACAATTTTAAACTTGAATTAAATGCACTCATACTTCTATCAGTACACTCAGGGGGATAGATATGTGTGTGTGAGATAGATATTGCTCTGTAACACTTTGCATTACTAAGTCAAGTCACTGAACATCGGTTCACATGACTAATTACCATCATCGTTATCTCTATCCAAAAGGTAGAACCTAAACAACAGTGTCCTCCACTCATTTCAGGTTAATAAAATATATTAATCTCATTCAGTGAGAGATCATGTTGATGAAGCACCACGTGATCTGTTCACACAGCCATTAAAGTCATGTGTTGTGCCAACAACACCATATAGACAAGATACACACTGACATACATCTGGTCCCTCCAGCCCCCCATCAGGACTCCAATATTAAAACAACCTCACATTCCACATGTGATTATAAACATGTATTGATTTCCAATGTGACTGCACAGAAGACTCCATGTCTCTCCATGGGGACAGAGACTCAGAGAGAGCTGTCTCTTTTGCCTCCACACAGCACTGAATCAATGTGTCGCGATCCAGGCAATAGCTTCAATATTCTCCCCCACTCTGTTTCCAATTTGGTGCTCGATTGGAGACATCATTCTTCAGTTGTCTTCACAGGGAGTGGCTGTCAGTGGGGACATTAGTCTATCCACTGACTGGTGGACTGTGGAGGCGGTGCTGTATTTGTATTGTGAGTGCATGCAGGACCTCTGGGAACTGAAGAGTGTTGCATGCTCCTGTGTTGTTGTCCTCAGTTTCCTCTTCTGCAGTTCCTTCTTATGTATGGAATATTTTAGCCTCTTACAGTACAGGGTGCAATGGCCCACATTTGTTTTAAGATCCAGATTGCCATTTCTGAGATTCAATCAATCTTTCTCGTCCACTGATCCAACACAATCTAGATAACATTCATTTTGACAACTGAAAGCAGCCATAACATGACACATCCTCCATTGGGGACACACAGGAGGCTGAAGCGCTACAGCGTGGCCCAGAGCGCTGCCCGCTGCTTTTTGGCTTACGGTAGATAACTTCTTGTTTCTGTATTTTTTTATTATTATTTTCACAGAAATACACAAACATAAAACCAGATAATTAATAGTTAAGTTAATATCAATAATAATAATAATAATAATATAATAATAATAACAGGACTAATATCAGTAAAAAGTGTCAGTGGCCGACGATGCTCAGCAGTGATTCATGAAGCCAGAGAACCACAGCAGGAGAACCAGGACCAGGACCCACAGGAACCAGAGAAACACAGCAGGAGAACCAGGACCAGGATCCACAGGAACCTGAGAGATGAGAAAAGCACAGAAAGGCTCCGGGGAAGATTCCAAGTTAGTAACAGACATTAAAGAGACATGAAGCATCAGGATGGAGAGGAAGAGGAGGAGAGAGGAGCCCAGTGCATCATGGGGAGTCCTGGCAGTCTGAGCCTATAGCAGCATAACTAGGGGCTGATCCAAGGCCTGATCCAGCCCTAAACTATAGGCTTTATCACAAAGGAAGGTTTTTAGTCTACTCTTAAATGTAGAGAGGGTGTCTGCCCCCCGAACCCAAACTGGAATCTCTGGCTCCTGCACTAAAGAAAAAAGCCGGTGTTTGGATTTTGTTTTGGAGACTTGAAGAATGATTTTCTAACTGCAGCTGTTTGATAACCGCTGGGTTGGAGACTGGCCATCAAACAGAAATGTTGGTAATACTGTACTTAGAGTGGTGCTCATAAAGCATTGCATGGGATAATAAGCACATAATGATAATTAGTACAATAAAATATAATATACACAACGTGCAAAAGCTGTAAGAGGCTCAGTAGTTTATGGGGAAGCTGTTTAGTTAATGACACAATATGAAACTGAATGTGATTCTGATGTTGCTGATGATGCTCTCCCTGATGAGTGCTGAAAGTTGATCTTTGCTTCTAAAGCGTTTACAATCTGCTGCCAAGACATCACAGTGCCCTGATGTTGCTGCAGCTCTTCATGCCATTTTACAAAAAAAAAAGAAAAGAAACAGTGGGTGGAAATGGAACATACATGACAATCAATCAGTATGCATCACATCAACATGTTCTCCTGTGTGGGTTCACTATGCAATTCAATTCAATTCAATTCAATTTATTTGTATAGCCCAATATCACAACAGAGTGTCTCACAGTGCTTTACAAAGTTCACTGAAATAAACAAGTGTAAGCGAACAAACAATCTAATAAAGAGTCCAGCAGTCGATGAGGCAAATGGATCAGTCCGATGGATCAGTCCGAGGCATCACCTGCCCTTTATGACCCTCCTTCTTCGGGAAGGAAAAACTCAAAAAACCCAGTGGGAAAAGAGAAACCTCCGGGAGCACCACAGTGAAGGAGAGATCCAGCTCCCAGGGACGGACAGGCTGTAGCCTTGGACAGACGCACATCCATTGGCTGGTGGAGAACCACATCAGCGGGACCAGGACCAGGATCCATAGGAACCAGGGAACCACATCAGCAGAACCAGGACCAGGATCCACAGGAACCAGAGAACCACATCAGCGGGACCGGGACCAGGACCAGGACCCACAGGAACCAGAGAACCACATCAGCAGGGCCAGGACCAGGATCCACAGGATCAACAGGAACCTGAGAGATGAGAAAGCACAGAAAGGCTCCGGGGAAGATAGCAAGTTAGAGGCAGACATTTGCAAAAGCTAATAAAATAGCCACCGTTTCTGATTTTTCTGTCACATCCATTTTTCTGTTTTCAACTCAGTTACTAGGGTTGAGGACTTCTACGTTCAACTAGAAACACAGTACATACATAATTGGACCATTTGGGCCGTTACCACCTATAAAAAGTTAAGCTATGTTCCAATAAATCTGGTCCTCCTCTCATCTTAGCAGTATGATTTAGATCAGGGGTGTCAAACTCAATCAAAGAAGGGGCCAAACAGGCTTCACATTTATTGAACAGTCTAAAAGTGACTTTGTTTTATTCAGAAATATGAATTTGAACAGCCAAACTTCAACAACTTTTCCCTCAATAAGATAAATAGAATTCAATTTTTTTTGGTTTTGTACTCATCCTGATGTCTCATAGTGCCATCTTATGTTATATTCTTTAATTATTACTGTTTACGGACGGGCCATTCTTAATAGTCACATGAAATTATCTCGCGGGCCATATATAATTGTATCTGGGGCCGGATGTGGTGTCTGTGATGTCTGATTTAGATTGACAGGGCACTTTTACCATGTGTTTGCCTCGTGTCGAGCATTTAAGTCTTCTTGTGTGTGCTTCTGGTCTGCACATACAAAGGAGATGATATTCTTTATTTTCATTATTCAACAAATTCCATGTATTGACTCAAAGCAACAATGTCCCATCCCTCTGACAAATACTGTGAGTGTATGAACCCTCTGTGCTATTAAACTATTACAAGCTATTTCAAAATCACAACTCATCACTTCAATCTGCATTCTTTCTTTTTTTATTTGCCACTTGAGGTGAGCAGAACAGGCTGTCAAACATAATATTAACCTAGGGTCGCCTTCTTTGAAACCACAAAAAGTCCTAGTGACACACAGCAACATTAGCACCCTTCTGTGTTGTGTTTGTGTCCACCTAATAATTGTAATCCAATATTCACTCTCCTATTAGCTCTGGTTTAGTCTCCACCAACTGCTGAGAAAAATATCTAGCTGAGACTGAACCAAAACAGTAAAATTAAAGCCAAGATAATGATCTTAAAGGGACAAAAAGTTTCTGCAGAGCTTAGGGGAGCTGCAGAACTAGTAGTATTTCTCTCTAAGTTGGTCACTTTGGCCAACCTTGTTCAGTCATTTGATCCATTGTTAAGTTAAAAATATTGATAAGTGCAGCTTTAAAATGAAATATCTAGTTGAGACACCTCATCACAGGTTATGGCCTTGGTGTGGACACGAGCACACACACACATTTGTGAGTCTTTTTCAAAGTTTTATGTCTTTAGTAGGAACCAAGGAGGGCAGTCTGACAGTACAAAGAAATGGACTTACACATTGATCGGTTGGATCTTTTCATGGGGTATAAAAAATGTAAATAACAGTTGTGTTGTGTGGAACTAAACCGGCTGAACCCACAATGCAGACACAGAACAACTGGGTGGTTGGGAGACAGATGGGTTTATTTACACCAACAGCTAGTGTACCAAGTGCAACGGACAATCTGGCAGTGAGTGGTGAGCTGGGCTGGGCTTATGTAGGCAGGGAAGGAGTGGGTGGCTTGATTGGAGATTGGTGTCAGTTGTGTGTGAATTGCAGGTGTGTGGGCGGAGTGACCTGGAGTGACCTCTGCTCAGGTGGCAGGTAGAGGGAGACGTTGTGGGTTTATTCTTTAAGGTCATCATTATTCTGATATTGTTCTCCAACTAACTCATCTCATCAGGAACTTGAAAAAAGTTCCATCCCTTATTTTCTGAGCATACAGTATTTGGTGATGTATGTGCATCAGAGTGTGAACATGTGCTTTCAAGTGTTTGTGCAGAGGGTCTGCATTTCATGTTCCTCCTTTCTCTTTTTTATTAGGTTGTTTACTAGTGGAACTGAATACTGAGCAGTAGGTGTAGTGAATGAAATGTGAGGGAGGAGTGATTTGAGGTGTGGGTTGTTCAAATTTAGAGCCATGTTTCAAAATTTGATCAAATTTCTGTGATTCGCAAGCCTTCTGTTTTCAAAGGTCCCTCCACTCTCATTTCCAGTCTGTTACAGGTAGAGAGGCCCAAGCGCCCAGGCTTATAGAGTAATGTAATCACCCGTCGGCCCACCTACCACCCACTCTCCCACCCCACCCATCTGCTACACTCACACTGATGTGGGACCCAGTCACAAAATATTGGCAGAGCTGCAGTACTCAGGGTGCCTTATGGTTATGAAGATGTGAGGGAATAGAGAACAGTCTGCTGTCTCCTTTGTTTGGCCATCTTTAAGGAGAGCAGGCTGAGGTGGTCGTAGACTGGACATAAAGATGGACAACGCGTCTCCGCTTCCTACCACTGTACAAATATGGATGAATCCATTAGACATGTACTTTGTTTTTTTAAGTTTGGTCCAATCTGCTGACTCGGAGGGGGCAGGGTTCATGACCTGCACTACAGCCATCAACCGGGGGGCAATCCAGAGGTTTTAGTTTCATTAGTTTGGGAAGCTGAGTTAAGGTTGTCTATAAAGATAGATGTTGTCATCTTTATTGACTTCACTCAAAACATAGCAGAGTTCATACACAACCTGAGCATTGGCTTGGGACATCCCTTACTAAACCTTTAGGTCTCTCTGGATATCCCATGCAGGATTCCAAACCCTAGGTCAAAGTGACTAGAAAGTGGGAGGGTTCAACTTTGTACCCATCTTGTTCTAGTATAACTTGGTACATTAGAACTGCAGCTGTCTCTCTTCATAATTGTGTGCCTATACAACTCATTTGCAATTGCAGATACATTATGAAGCCAGTTAGTCCCATGAGGCCCCTGGGTATATGTCTTCTGTAAAATGAATTGCCCAACCGGATCTCTCACTGCGGTGGTGGCACTGTCTTAAAATTACTTGCCACAAACATGGAAACAATGTCGATGGAAATCAACCCAGTCTCACAGACGTTCATGACGTTCAATAGTCACGAAATTCAATCTATTGATTCCATGGACTTTCTTTTTTTTTTTTTATATGTGACTCTGCACGATGTTTGGAGTAATGTATTTCAATTGAATTGGTGATGTATGTGCATCAGAGTGTGAACGTGTTGTTTTTGTTAAGATACAACTATCTGCATCTCGTCTTTTTTTCTGTCAGCAGGACTTCAGTATGGCTTGAGGACACAGAAGTTGTGTTGTTATTTCTCATTTTGTATTCATTCTTTAACTATAACCACAACATTACTCAACATTTAACCATCATTTATCCCTGTTTTCCTCTCTTTATTTTATCAGCCCACATCAGTCCGCAGTGGTCTGGAGGATCCACTGCCAGTCAGAAACATGTGTTTGATAAGTCAACAATACGACCCGTTAATACAATGACCATCCATTCTAATCCATTTCTCCTGTCATCTTGACATATCCGTTTTTTTGTCCATTTTCAATAGCGAAAGCGGGTCAACTGTATTTATGTAGGCTCCACTTTTCCTGTTCAACATTTTTCAACATAAAAGAAAAGTGTCCTAAAAACTGATTTTCTAGAATACTAGCTTAAATATCTCACATAAACCCAGGCAATTTTCTATAACATAGATCATCTAAATGTTGTGTTATTACTAATTCAGCTGTACCACATGTTTGATATTATCTTAATATCAAATATATGTTTCTGACTGGCAGCAGATCCTCCAGACCGCTGCAGACTGATGTAGACTGATAAAATAAAGAGGAAAACGGGGGTAAAATCTTGTGGTTAAATGTTGAGTAATGTTGCGGTTATACCCTCTTGAACAACCTGGAACTTGCTGTACTAAGTACTAACTTTATTGGTGAAATAATGTGGCAAAAACAAATATGACATAACAGAAGAATAAAAATCATAATGGACAGACAGACATACAGACAAAAGAAAGACATACAGACAAAAGCATAAAGCCGTTCCAGTATTTATAGGAATTAGATTTTACCTTAGGTTAGGTGTGGTTAGAGTTTTCGTGGGTGTTTGTGTTTGGATAGGTGAATGGATGGGGTAAAGAGTATGGTCAATGTGGCATTACCAATATCATTAATAATGACAATAATAAACAGCAATATAGTAATAATCTTTGTATACATAATAAAAACTGATGTAAAGATTGACATTAGGCCACATTTACACAGACCAGACCCAGACCCCATTCCTGTTATGCCCAAGCAGAACTGGCTGAACCCACAATGCAGACAATGACACCGGCGGGGTAGGTTGGGAGACAGGTAGGTTTATTGCAACAGTAAACAAAAAGGGGAAGGCAGGACCGGAGTGGGGACCAGGGGAAGCAGGCTAGTGGAGAGGGAGACAGGACCGCACACGACAATAAGTGTAATTACTGGGAGCCTGAAGTTTACATTGTAGGAAACGGACGATCTGGCAAAGAGTGAAGAACTGAGCTGGTCTTTTAAAAAGGCAGGGGAGGAGTAGGTGGCTTGATTGGTGATCAGGAACAGGTGTGTGGAGATTGCAGGTGCGTGGGCTGATGACCAGGAGTAACCTCCTCGACTCAGCTCCGGTGACAGACAGGGGGAGACAGACACACATAAGGGAGAGAGACAGGGGGAAACAGGGAAAAAATACAAGGATCCTAACAATTACTACTGGGCTGCTTAAGGAAGTCCTGCCCTTAATTAACATGTCCTTACTGGATGTGATCAATCAGTCTTTACTAACAGGCTACGTACCACAGTCCTTCAAAGTAGTAGTAATTAAACCTCTCCTGAAAAAGCCTACTCTAGATTCAGGTGTATTAGCCAACTATAGACCTATATCCAGTCTTCCCTTTCTCTCAAAGATCCTGGAGAAAGTAGTAGCCAACCAGCTGTGTAATTTTTTAAACTCTAATAGTCTATCTGAGGATTTTCAGTCAGGTTTTTGAGCGAACCATAGCACAGAGACAGCACTGGTGAAGGTTACAAACGACCTCCTTATGGCATCAGACAGAGGACTTCTCTCTATACTTGTCTTGTTAGATCTGAGTGCTGAGTTTGATACCATTGACCATCACATCCTAATACAGAGACTGGAACACTTACTTGGCATAAAAGGAGCAGCATTAAGCTGGTTTAAGTCCTATTTATTAAATCGATCTCAGTTTGTACATGTTAATAATGAATCCTCTGCCCACACAAAAGTTAGACATGGAGTTCCACAAGGCTCAGTGCTTGGACTGAGACTATTTACTTTATATATGCTACCTCTGGGTAATATTCATCAGGAAGCACTCCATTAATTTCCACTGTTATGCAGATGATACCCAATTATATTTATCAAAGCCTGATGAATCCAATCAGTTGGCTAAACTTCAAGTCTGCCTTAAGGACATAAAGTCCTGGATGAGAAGCAACTTTCTGCTGCTAAACTCAGATAAAACTGAAGTTATTCTGCTCGGCCCCAGACACCTTAGAGACACCTTCTCTAACAACATAACTACCCTGGATGGTATTACTCTGGCCGCCAGCTCCACTGTGAGGAATCTGGGAGTCATCTTTGATCAGGATTTGTCCTTTAACTCCCACATTAAACAGATGCCTTTTTTCATCTATGTAATATTGCTAAAATCAGGCCCATCCTGTCTATAGATGATTTGTCACTTCTAGGTTGGACTATTGTAACTCCTTATTATCAGGCTGCCCCAATAAGTCGTTAAAGACTCTTCAGCTGGTCCAGAACGCTGCTGCTCGTGTACTGCAGCAGGGGCAGTGAGTGGGTCGTCCCTCAATCAGAAGGTCGGGGGTTCCATCTCCAGCTCCTATGGGTCAACATGTCGAAGTGTCCTTGGGCAAGACACTGAACCCCAATTTGCTCCTGAAGCAGCTTCAGTGTGTGAATGAGTATGAAAGAATAGTCTCCTCCAAATTACATTCCTCCTGTATGAATGATGTATGAATGGGTGAATGAGGATGTCATGTAAAGCGCTTTGGGTAGTTGAAATAACTAGAAAGGCGCTATACAAATACAGACCATTTACCATTTACTGATGAGAACTAAGAGAAGAGACCACATTTCTCCTGTACTGGCTTCTCTTCATTGGCTTCCAGTAAAATTTAGAATAGAGTTTAAAACCCTTCTCCTCACCTACAAGGCTCTTAATGGTCAGGCTCCATCATATCTTAAAGAGCTCATAGTACCGTACTACAGGGGCGCCCCCAGAAATTCTTCACAGGGGGGGCCAGATAGGGCCAGTGAAAATCCTGGGGTGGCACACCAAAACCAAAAACAATAACTGAATTTCAAGAAGAAAAGCTGTTGTAAGTATTGAGGCTGGTTAAAATCTATATCAATATGAGAGTTAACGATTCACATGCTCATATACTTTGGTTTCTAATTTTACAGCTAATGTTACTTATGTTACCAGTACAGTATACTTGACACTTTGAGTTCCATAACAAGCCTGTTTTATTAAGTATTGGTTTATTTATGAGTTAGGAAATTCATTGTTCTAATAGGGTAGTTGTATTATACAGCTTTACTATTAGGGAGTACATTGATGTAATGAACAAAACAGTAACAGGGAACAAGTCTACTCAAGTTTAAAAGCACCACACAGAGGCCTTTGATTGTTTTCAATACAGCTTTATTCTGCTGTAAACATGCAACAGACTATGTCCAAAAAATGAAGAAAAACAAAGCATTGTCTTTGACAATATACATTTTACAGTAGCCTTCTCACATTCTATTTGTATCCCTTATTTATTTGGCTACACTCAATACAACTTAATCACCTGTTGCTGTGTCTTTTTGTAAACCAACATGTTACAAACTATGTCCAGAAATGAAAAACAAAGCAAAGCATTGTGACGGGCAGAGTTTTTACTCTGAGAGTATTCCAGCCATGTGTGTGCACTGTACCAGTCTTCTGCCCCCTTGAACAGTAGAAGGGAAAAACTCGATGCAGCTGTTTGGGCCCTGTGATCTTGACTGGGAAATATCTGTGATGAAACATGAGGAAAATAAGTTATTCTGAATTTAAAATAGCAGCAGCAAAAACAACAATAATAACATGAGTAGCCCGCCCCTGTCCATAGTAATCCCAGATTACAGTTGTATTATGGACCCACAGTCAGTTCTGTTCTGACTGTTCAAACTCATCTATCAGTAAACATGAATAAGAAGCTTTCTGTTGTTACACCAGGATTCATAACTCAGTGTTGACACCTTATTACATTATTAACACAAGCGAATGAGATGCTCAGTAACGTAGAGCAGCCAGCATGAGGTTCAGCACAGACAAAGTTTACAGAACATGTACTGTTTGTTCTAAAAGTAAGTACTGTTTGACTGGCTTACCTGTTGGTAGTCTGGTTGAAAGTGACTCCTGCGGTCCTGCAGTTTGGGCTGCTGGCTGTACCGCGGATCGGCCGCTGCTAGAGTGCTGCCTTCACTTGCACTCGGACAACGTAGTTACGATTTTTGAAATTTCGAATGTGAACTTGTCCTATCAGAACTGGGGGGGGGGCACGGGGGGGGCAATAATTTTTTTGGCCCCCCCTTGACAGCGCCTCTGCTGTACTACCCCACTAGAGCGCTGCACTCCCAGAATGCAGGCCTACTGGTGGTTCCTGAAGTCTTCTAAAATAGTGATGGAGCCAGAGCTTTCAACTATCAGGCTCCTCTCCTGTGGAATCTCCTTCCAGTTTGGGTTCGGGGGGGCAGATACCCTCTCTACATTTAAGAGTAGACTAAAAACCTTCCTCTTTGATAAAGCTTATAGTTTAGGGCTGACTCAGGCCTTGGACCAGCCCCTAGTTATGCTGCTATAGGCTCAGACTGCCAGGACTTCCCATGATGCACTGGGCTCCTCTCTCCTCCTCTTCCTCTCTATCCTGATGCTTCATCTCTTTAATGTCTGTTACTAACTTGGTATCTTCCCCGGAGCCTTTCTGTGCTTTTCTCATCCCTCAAGTTCCTGTGGATCCTGGTCCTGGTTCTCCTGCTGTGGTTCTCTGGTTCCTGTGGATCCTGGTCCTGGTCCTGCTGCTGTGGTTCTCTGGCTTCATGAATCACTGCTGCGGATTGTCGGCCACTCATCATGTTTTTCAATATTACCATATTGCTAATTTATTAGTTTTTCCTTTATTATTATTCCTATTGTCAGTGCTATAGTTGCTGTTAGTATATTGGTTGCTGTTTGTGTTGTCTCTCTCTCTGTCTCTCTCGCTCTCTCTGTCTCTCTCTCTCTCTTTGTCCAACCTCCACCCAACACGGACCCTGACAGAAGCCGCCCACATCTGAGCCTGGGTCTGTTCGAGGTTTCTTCCTGTTAAAGGGGAGTTCTTCCTGCCACTATTGCTCAATATAATATCTAATGCTGCTCATATGGGGATTTTTGAATCCTTAATGTTGAATTCCTGAAACCCACTTCCCCAAATAGGTAACACTAGCCTTACCAAACTCCCACATTGCCAGGTTAAGAGTCAACAACGCATCTGCAAGTCGCTGGAAAACTACCCGCAAATTAGAAATATGGTACACCACTACGTTGTCAAGGTACGCATTACAGTTTGGCACATCCCCTGACACAAGGTGCATGAGGCGCTGGAAAGTAGCGTGTGCATTTTTCATGCTGAAGGCCATAACTGTGTACTGCATAAAGGCATCAGGAGTAACGAAGGCTGAGATGTCAGATGCACGTGGAGTTAAAGAAAACCTGCCAGTAACCTTTACCACTAACACCAGAACCAGGTGCAGGCAACAACACAAGGACCTTATCACCAGGCTGGAACTGTCGCTCAATCGCTTTCTGATCAAAGCTCTTTTTCATTCCCTGCTGGGAGGACGAGAGGGTTCTTTTGCCAGCACGGCTACACGGCGCAGACGTTCTCTGCACTGAGAGACAAAATCTGGCACATTGTTTAGGAGAGGCACTACACACAAGCTGCTCCTTCAACACTTTCAAAGGGCCACGCACGTTGTGACCAAACACAAGTTCAGCTGGGCTGAACCCCAAAGACTCTTGTCTGGCATCCCTAATGGCAAAGAGAACAAAAGGTCATGGCAGTACTTGCTGAGCATGGATTTAAGTGTTTGATGCCAGTGTTCAAGCACCTTGTGATTGTAGATGATACACACTGGCCACAGAGTGTGAGATACTTGTAGACTGTAATGGTTGCTTTCAGATTTTTGAAAGGAAGTTAGTTCCTTGATCCGTCTACCACATTTGGCCTCCCCAAAATTGTGCAAAGAACTTAATCAATGCTTTGGTAATGGCTGGCACTGTAATGTTGCTTCTGGGAACCGGGTGGCAACACACATCACGGTGAGCAGAAACTGATTGCCAGACTTGCCAGGCAGTGGACCAACATAAACAATAACATGCTCGAAAGGTTCTCCAATAGCAGGAGCAGGTTGCAGAGGAGCTGAAGGCACCACTTGATTAGGCTTTCCCACAATCTGGCATGTACTACAGCTCTTGCAAAATCGAGTGACAAAAGTGTTTCTTATGCGTGAGTCTAAACTCATCCGCCCATATAGCGGCCAGCTGCAAAGTGGAAACCTTTTGTTCATTTAAATAAACAGCAATACGATCAGGCACACAGTTCTTAAACTCCTCCAATAACATTAACTCGCGCACTGAGGCCAGATCATCAGGCTACACGCTACACACCATCTGTCAAAGAGAGTACGTCAATGTACGTCTGATTTGGCGCTTTCTTAAGGCCACGGAAACGCTGTCTATGCACCTCTGGCACCAGCTAATACACTCACAGGATAGCGTTCTTGACTTTTTCATACACCAAACCATCCTCCACTGACAACACAAGTTGTGCACAAGCACAAGCCTCTTGAGCCCTACCTGTTAGCTTACACTGCAAAAGTATAGCCCACACATCTTCAGACCAAAGCAAAGCAGCAGCTATGCGCTCAAATGCTCCAGAGTAAGATTCAACCTCAGACTCACAAAACACAGGAACCAAGGAACGTGTTTACTCACGTCAAAAGCAGCAACAGAACCTGACGGAGGTTCGGTACCAACAACAGTACGAACAGAGCCTGCCTACAACTCTAATTGTCGTAACTTAATAGCAGTCTCTGCTTCTAGCTTTCTAGTTTCCAGTTCCTTATGGAGCTGAAACTCCCACTCTCGCTCTTCTTTCTCCAACTGATGACGAGCTAACCGGACTTTCCAGCTGATCCATAGACCCGAAAAGTTCCAGCTTTGTTTCATTGCACAGAACAGAATCTCAAAACTTCTGTGGTCTATTTATATGATTTCGAGCATATTGGAGCCGACTTGCCTTGTGCTTTTGGGCCAGTGGTGTATGTCTCAGAGTTCGGGCATGGAGGCCCAGTGGATGCAGCCAGTGGTCCTTTAGCTTTGAACTTGCTAACTATGTTTCCAACAGTATCTCTAGGAACATTTAGTGCCTAGAAAGTTCAAAGCACAGAAGCTGTCAGTGAATAATTCTCTTGACTTAGCCGCATTTCTATCATGCAACCAAATGTCACTGTGAACAAACTCTTGCCAAAATTTTTATAATTTTGAATGCAACTGTATTTTAATGCGACTCTTAGTTTCCAATAGGGGCGTATGATGGCTTACTTCACTCGAGCGAATGAATGACACAATTTTGACATATGTGTGATCTTAAAGATGCCAGACAATGATTTGTGGTTTGTGCATGAAAAAAAATGTGCGTGAAATTGCAGCACAAATATGTATTTGAAAGTGAGAGTGAGAGTGAAATAGATTATGATTGCAGTGAATTTCTGTTGATGCAGGCTTTGTGTTTCCCAGGCAAAATTGGCTTTGATGCACATGTTGAAAGTACCTGTAGATTTTTTCATAAAAAATGCCACACACAACTACACAATAGCCCTTGTACAATAGCCAGTGCCTGATTCCTCTTCCTCAGGGGTGAGGACGATACAGACACAGCAGTGGAGGCTGAGCAGCTAATGGCAGAGACAGTAGGAGCAGTGTCAGAGAGTGGATGTCTCGTGATGGGAAAATTATGTGGTTTTCCACTGCTAAAGAGACCCTGCACTACAATCCAGTACCCACTGGTATCACCCCAGGGCCCACCCTGTATGCAGTTGCCCGCATCAGCAGCCTGAGGTCTGCCCTTGACCTGTTTATAACAGAGGAGATGATTCTGATATATCGGGATTCTGATTCTGGCTGGCGTCTACCGCTCAAGACATGAAGCAACATGTGGCATGTGTGATGACAAGACAGGGCAGGCCATATTTTGTGCTACGATGTCCCTCTACTGCTATGCTCAGATCAGCGTTAACATCCGCTTTGATGACTCACTGGCCTGAGGCGCTTTAGGGACGATAAGATCACCACATTTCGCATTCTGTGGGAAAAGTGTGCAGCTCACCTCCCCCTCATGTTCAATCCAGGGGTTGATGTGTGTGTCGACGAGCAGCTTGTTGCATTCAAAGGTCGTTGTAGATTTCAACAATATATGCCCAACAAGCCTGCAAAGTACGGCATTAAAGTATGGGTCACCTGTGATATGGCAACCTCCTATGCCTGAAGGATGCAGATTTACACAGGAAAACCCCGGTAGTTCCCGGGAAGATAACCAGGGAATGAGGGTCACACTCCAATTGACAGAGGGGCTCCAAGGACACACTGTCATGTGTGAGAACTTCTTTACTTCGTTCGCCTTGGCAGAGGAACTCCTCAGAAGGAAACTGGCTCTGGTTGGCACAATCAGGAGAAACAAACCAGAGCTACCTCCCCAGCTACGACAGAAGAAGATTCTGTCGTCTGTCTTCACCTTGACCAAAACTACCATGGCGGTATCCTACATGCCCAAGCAAGGGAAGAATGTGCTTCTTTTGAGCACAAAGCACAGGGAATCAGCAGTCAGTGATGGGGAATAGAGGAAGCCTGCAGCAATCCTCGACTACAGTAGGTGCAAAGGTGGTGTGGATAACCTAGACAAGGTTGTTGGCACCTACAGTTGTCGAAGGAAAACCAGCCGCTGGCTCTCTCCTGGATGTCTTGACATACAATGCCTTTGTCCTGTGGAAATCAGTCCATCCTGAGTGGTAGTCCTCTAAAACCTACCAATGGAGGGTGTTCCTGGAAGAGCTGGGGCACATGCTGGTGACACCAGCCTTGTCCCACACACTCAACAGCTGCTGCTGCCATTGTTGCTGGGATACAGCAGTCTGAATTAGAGCGTGACCCACAGCCGGCCAGCAAAATGAGGAGAAGGTGCGAACTGTGCACCTACAGAAGAAGAATGGGATGTATGTTAATTTTAAACCTTTCAAAACACATATTTTCACCCGTGTCCCCAGGGAGTAAAGTGGGACTTGATTTTCAAGCATTTTCCAGACGCAGAAAAAAAATTGTCAGACATTGAGCTTTTGTCATTTATAATATTTTGTTTCCAAAATTCAAAGTTGACGAAGAACTGAAAGGATATTGTTTTAACCTTAACAAATAATGAAGTTAATGACTTAGGTTTGGGAGCAAGGCCACGCCTGAAAGCATACCTCTAATCACCTCTCTGTTTTCATAACGAGAATGAGTCATCTTACCATAGATCCTGAACCGCTAATCAACCTGCAAGAGTCAGATCAAGATCTGTACGATCATCTGTTAGAAACCAGCTTCCATTCAGCAACACAACAGTCAGACAACAGCTAAGCTTCTCAGCGGAGCTGTTTGTGCTCTGTGGTTGGCATACTGCGGCCCAGGCGTCATACCCACTCCGTATCCCCCAATGAGATCTCTCTGACACCCAACAGATCCCAGGCCTCCTCTCCTCCATCAGTGAGCGCAACTTGATGGCCTGTCAGTGCACCGATGCACTGACGCTCACTGGGCAATGTCCCATTATCCACCACGGTGCTCTTCTCCCTCTTCTTCCATTCTGCAGTTTCCACCTCCACAAACCCTCGCCAGCCTCTGATAATTCCTGAAGGGAAAAGACATTCCCTTCTACCACAACGACAATAAATCATGACTATTTCATCTCTATTCAGCCTCCATCAGCAATCCAGCAACAGCATCAACAGAGCCTCCAGCACTGGGGTCAACCAGCGCCATCACAGGTGACGTCACAGGGCACTCAAGCAGTTCCTCTCCATCATCCTTTATTTCCATTTGCTCTGTCCTTTCCCCCCTTTTAACCCAGCTCCTCCATCCATCCATTATTGACACCAGTCAACCCGACAAAATGCAGACCAACTTTGGTCCAGTACAGTTATGACATCCTCAACCTTATAGGTCTAAAGACGTAATGCAGAATTTGTACTGGCTTTCTCACTCAACCACAACATCATTTGTTCAGCCTTTCCTGCTCTTAGACCTGAGCTGGATGATTGTCTCGCCATAGTTTTAGATATGGCCTTGTGCGTTGGAGGGACAGGACTTTATAGATACCACATCCACTTAGCGAATCAGGCAGCTGGTCGGATTTAACAGTTGAACCAGGAAACATACTGGACTCTGATCTTTACTGTCGCATCTTTGCGGCTTGCACGTCACTCTTCTTGCACAGTCACTGTTCCACTACCTCGCTCACATCCCTCCTCTGCACATAACACCCCAAGCTTATCACCTGCCACACCCCCACCACGCATCATCCTTAGGCCCGTGAACATACAGCCTACAGTTACCATCTTTATGCCTAAGAGAGTTGACACACAGGGCAGGCCAATCCTCTATCATGGAGGCAGGATAGTGTGCATTAATTTCAACCACCTAGGCTGTAGCCTTTCCAACTGCCATTACCAGCATTTCTGCCCCCTCTGTGGAGGTACTCACACCAGGAATACCTGCCCCCATGATCCCACCACACCTACCGACCAACCAGCACCTCACACCTGTAACAACCTCCAATGCAATGCAATCTAGGAAGACGGCGAGCAATCACATGATCAGACAGGTACTATACAAGCCAAATTGCATCAGGCCTTTTCAGGCTACTACTTCACAATTCTAAAAATATTTGCAATGTATGAAATCAAGCATGTTTGTTAGAATTAGGCATAGGCATTAGGCACGCATGAATGTTCCAGTTGTATATTTTGCCTTAAAATGTATGCAGAGCAGAACAACAACATTCAAAAACAAAAAAATAAAATAAGATTTCCTGACTACTGACCTACATGATAACAGTTTTCCTGTGACATGTTTACAAGCTGTTTGCAGCAGTATTCATTGTTACTCCCATCTGCTGAATTTTCCACAGTGTTACAACCTCTGCCCCTCTGTGGCCTTAACAGTTAGTAACCCTGCTTGTTCTGCTTATTGAAGCAAAGTGCTACAATATGAAGCTGCTGTATGAGCCAGAGGCAGAGCAGCAGGGCCTACAGAGGAGCCATTAGGCAGTGACAGAGACTAGATGAGGCCACTGACCTTCATGAGCTTCACTCAGCACAGCAATCACAGCAAGTCCTGCACTAAAATAACCAATCCTCTGTGTGACCTGAGGCTGCTTCCTCACTACCAAACCTGTCTCTTTTACATGGAAATGATCAGTATTCATGTCTGAGCAGGTGTAATACAACATAAATCCTCCAGAGCAACTTCACATGCAACCCGTATTTTAGAAAATAAGCTGTTTGAATAAATGATCATTGATGGTGAGGAAATTTGTGGTGAAGGCACCTCCATGTGTCCAACAGTAATATCATTCAGATGAATGCACTTCTGCCAATAACTGATGCAAACCTTTAACACAATACACACAAATGACATTTAAAAAAGCTGATTACCCTCAGGACCAGTGTGCCCACTCATATCTCTAATGTCTTCAACATCCTTCAAACCAGTATCAGCTGCAAGTGGTTATATATCTGATGCTTTTTGTGGCCTTTGGCTAGTTTTGTGCTTGTGTTTCAATAGTCTTTCAGGGTACGGCTGGCTGGTTTGCCAGTATCTTGCATTTTGAGCACACCACATGAACTTCCGAAGCAGATGGAGTTGCTCAGTTGTGACAGAATTGACTTCTCCTCCAAGTGGAGGTTCAGATTTTGTTCTTCCTCTTGACAGACAACAAAAAAGCCCACCCCAAGGACCTTTTTATCCGTTTCTCAATCTGCTAATGGAGTTTATACGGTATATGATCAAAAGCTCCAGAAGGGCTACTAAATGGACCTTGGGGTGAAATTGTTTTACTAAATGCAGTTTTCAAGAATGAACTTTGAACCTCAAATATTTAAGAATGATTTCACTTCCATATAATTCATAGCAGAGGCAAAGCTTGCAACAGTTGCACATAAATCACAGTGGAAGAAAGAAAGTTTAAATTTGCTTCAATATTGGATCGGTTCCAACAGACTGCAGTCTTGATACATTCTATAATAAATATACAATATTATTAAGCAAAGGTCACCATATCCATCATATTAGAGGTGAATGTCACTAACTCCCTCACATGTGATTTTTATTATCAGCCAGGCTTATTGACAATCCAATATTTAATCTAACTCTCACTGACTTACCTTCACACACTCGGAAAGTAAGTCTTGTGCTTGAGTTGCTTGTTTCAGGAAAGGCCTGATAATGACATTTTCTGTGTGTTTTAGCTTATGATCTACTTTGAGTGGGTTTCCATCTTGAGCAGTCTGCCTTTTACCTTCACACATTCTTCATTATTTGATTACTTGTAACAGTGATAAAAGGGAGACTTGGCTGTACAGTGAGATAGCCAATATACTTCCATAATTCAATTTGATCACACTAAACTCTCCTCCACTGAATCCTCTGGGAGTGTCCGCTTCTCCTCTTCTAACCCATCAGTCCAGCACTTAACAATATCAGTCCACACACACACACACACACACACACACACACACACACACTACATTAATAATCATTAGGCTTATTACCATGTGTTTTCTATGCAGGTGTCTTCAAATATCAATAGAGAAATCATCAGTGCAATAGCAAATTGGATATTTGAATTCCACAATGTACAGAGTGCCATATGTTAATGAGAGCTGAAGTGTAAAATTGCGTAATGCCAAAAAGAACTCCTGTGGTATCAGACAGAAAGAGTGGAGGGAAGGAGGGAAACGGTCATGCATAAACATTTCTCTCAGTGCTGGTAATCACCTCATCCTTAGCACCCCTTCTTTAACTGTAATGTATTCTAACACTAACACTGTAACACTGTAAGGACGATGGTTCTATTCGCAGCTGATGTGATGTTTGTGTTGTGCTCTCTGCTTTGTTTTTCTATAAAGCAAATGAAGAATATAAAGGCAATCTGTTAAGAAGCAAGTGAGCCTGCACAATATAAGCTTTCTGAAGTATAATTTTGGGGTGATGCTTTTTTGTCTTGTTGTTATTCTGCCTGGTGCTGTTTAAGATGTTTCATCTGAATTGGAGGGAAGCACATCTAAATCCCAACACAGCGATATGAAGCACTCGTGTGGCAAGGTGCCACTAGCACTGTTTGTGTTCCTCTGGCTGGTGCCATTAAGCTCTCTTAGCAAAACAATCTTGTCTTGTACTGCGAACACTCTTCTTCCATTTACAGCCTCCCAAGGCTAACACTCAACACCTGCAGCCCATTATATCACGCAGGGTGAAAATTCTACACTAAACACTGCCTTAAAACTTGGTGTGACACTGAAAACTGCTTCTTTGATTGGTCCATGACCACATAGTGTTGTTGTTGTGTATGATACATATACTATGATCTGTATGTCTATAACACAATGTATTTAGCTATATAGTTTATATTTAAGCAGGTAATCTCTTTGAGATCAAGACCTGAAGACCTCCTTTGGAAGAGAGACCTGAGTACAGCAGATGGAACAACCAGAAAGTGTCAGAAGTCTAAAGCTGGAATTGTGCTTCTGCAAATTTCATGTGAATAATGTGTTGTGCTTACACAGGGTGAGTAGTTGTGAGGAGCCAAGTCCGAAATGGAGAGGAATAAAAACAGAAACATACGACAGACAAGTATTTAAGAACCAGCCAACCCCATGCCTGTTAACCTCCATGCAGTGTCAGAAAGCATTAAGTCAGCTGAAAACACAACTTAACTGGGGCAAAGGTCAATTTACAAGCTTCAAAAAATACTGACAAACTCTTCATGCCAGTCTCCCAGTCTTTGTGTTGAGCTAAGCTAATTTCCTCATCCTCTGTCCTATGGAGCTGTGTGCTAGTTTGATATCATTTCAAGTGAGGGTTTAAAACAGATAAACACCATTCCTAAAAGGAAGAAAGACCAGTTTGATTGATATTCCCTGATTATATTATTCTGTTTGTAAAAGCAATTATTGTCAAAAAAAAAAAGCCCCCAATCTGCTCCTCCATCATGCGGTGTTGAAGTTGATGCAGTTGTAATGTTTAATTACAGTTCACAGGCAGCAGTGATGCATAGATTATTTACAGCTCTGGGGGGGGGGGTTATACAATAGGCCACAGAGACAGGTTAACCAGGCACCATTTCTCTCATTGTCCTGTGACATTTCACTTATTGATAATTTATTTGGCAAAAGCATTGTACTCAGAGCAGTGCGAAGAGTAATCACAGTTTATAGCCTTAAAAGGGCAGGCCATCAGGCCACTCACGGTAAGAGATGAAGAAAAATGCCCAGCAATGGTAATTCTCAGATTTAAACAGAGCCAGGAGCAAGTTAGTGTTTCAGATTGTGAATCACTGTTGTAGATGAGACCAGCGGTGGATGGTCATTAGCTGCATTTACACATACATGCGTAACGTTTTTGAGTAAATTGTACTTGCTGGAGTAGTTTTAAAGCCGGACATAGCACGCAGCATGTGACTCTTTCTCAAGTCATTGTTGTAAAAATGGCATTGCACCACTTTTTATATGCATGGCACTTCTTTTATTTTTCCCTATTTATCATTTCATGCATTGCACATGCTGTAAAGAGTGTGGTAGGTTTTCCCATCATCCCACAGCCATGCCACACGTGTCAGTAGAATAATATAGGAATCTGACCTGTAGGATTGTCTGATTTTAACATCTTTAAATAGTCATTTTGAAGACTTTAAGATTGAGTATTTGTTTCTACAAATGACAGAACTTGCACTTTGAGGACACTTTTGGCTTCTCTACCCACATCTGGATAAACCGACGCCGACAGTCTGAAGTGCAGAGCGATGGTATGAATGGTATTAAAATCCCAACAGTGTTCACAAACAGTCAGCGCCTGTCCTTACAACTGTCCACCTACTGTAGTATTACCAATGAAACACTCGGGGAGCCACCAGGCAACACTTTGAGTCTGCTGCTGTGTGCAGGGTAATAAATCATGTCTCCATCTCCTCTTAGAAGGCTCCAGACACTTTAATCATTCCGTATTCTTGTGTGTTTAGCCATAATAATTTGGCTCTATCATGCAAGGACAGTTCTGCTTGTGATTTATGTGCGAGAGTGTGAGAGCAAGGAGAGGAAGGCGAGCCGGAACGCAGCCATGCCGCTGCCGCTGTTTTGGCTTGTTTTTCTCTTCCTCCAATTTTTCATCCTGGTGTCTGTGTTATATCTGTTCATTTCCTCATTCTGTGTCCCCCTCTGTCTCTGCCAGAGCAGGCGTCCATATGTTGCACTTTATTAAGGCTGGAAGTCAGTGTTCTCGTCAGTATGCTACAGTATGCTGCACTGTTACACACAACATTAGTCAGTGCAGAAAACGACAATCTTTTGGTCACAAAACAGAATGCAGATTCAACCAATCCAGCAATAACATGTATAACAGTGTAACATACAATATTATAGGGTGTGTAGAGATGCAATACTTTAGTGGCAACTTTTTATATAAATCAATGTAATAACTGACTGTTTGTAAGGAGGATTGTAATGACAGATCAAAATAATGTTTCTTCATACAGTTATTTTTGAGGGGCATTTTTTCCTTTATTATAGCAAATTATATATAATAGAGAGGGGGGAATGACTCCAGTTGGAAACAGACCAAAGACCTGACATAACAATAAACCATAAATCATGAAAACTTCATACAGAAAATACACAAAAAATACCTTGCATACGTGTAGATACAAAATAAAATAACAGTGCAACCATCAACCACCTCATCCTTTACAGAATGTCTTAACAGAAGACAATTCTAAGGCTTATAGCCGGGACCCACATACTTAATGTGATGCCATCTCATGTGGAAATGTGTGCTGGCATGACAATAAAGATCCTTGAATCCTTGAATGTGTGAATTATTGGGAATTAATATTGGTTCCTTCTGAACTGTGAGAGTTAACTGCTTGTTTCTTGCCAAGAGTTAGATGTAAAGATTGATTCCTCTCTCATGTCTGCACTCAACCCACTCTCATAGAAGTTCTAGTCATGACATTTTATCTATGAATTTGTGACCATGGACACAAATTAGCCTTAGCATGATTTTCACACTTGTGTATTCCTATGGGATTATGTTTTCATGTCTGTATTAAGACATTTTCCTCTCTTTATTTTATCAGTCCACATCAGTCTGCAGAGGGTCCCGTGCCAGTCAAATACGCATGCTTGATCAGTAAACAATACAAGCGATTAATGGTAGAACCATCCATTTTAATTAGTTTTTCCTTCGATCCTGAAAAATTACGTTTTTAATAGCAAAACCGGCAAAGATGCTCCAATTTACCTCACTGTCACTGTTTGCTATTAAACATTTCTCAACATCAAAAATGACAGTGTCCTTGACAGCTCAATAGTACGGCGGACTATCATTAAGGCCATCAGTTTGAATTATTTCCTTCTTGATTCTAAAACCAATCAAGTTTTGTTGTCCATTTTTCATAGTGGAAGTGGCGTCAGAATCCATGAGCCTCATTGAACGTTTCTATGGAGACAAACATGCTTTGTGTTACTTTAAAAATACATTGCTGGATTAAATAATAGATCATCTAGAGGCAGTGAACTAACTAATTTGGCAGTACTAGATATTTGATTTGTGCGTTATTTAAAAAAGGACGTGGTTGACTATTGTTTTGGGCTCTCCGCCGTCAGTTGGCTTTATTTCATTGGCAGAATTGTAAACTAAATCCAAACACCCCTGTGTCTTTTGGCAAAAGGCTTTTTATAGCCTATGATTATAATGTGAAGTTGCTTATTTAATTTTATACTTAAAAGAATATGTGGCTTATATGTGGCTTCATTTTTAAAATGAAATCAACTTTCTTAAAACAATAAAGCACTCAAACCTTGTGTGTGTGTGTGTGTGTGTGTGTGTGTGTGTGTGTGTGTGTGTGTGTTTAATCCCTGCACTTGTCACTTACATAGATTTCATCAAACTGGACATTAAATGAATTGCATCCAACCTCCGCTGTTACACAAATTAATTATTTATCCACGTCACATTTAATTTTTGCGCTCACCTTCATATATTTTATAGACCTACACCTCATTTGTTTATCCACAGTACAGTCCATATTTCCTTTTTACGGTCAATGTTTTATTTGAACTATTCCACTCTGCAAATAAAGTCAGTTTTAATATTGGGCTACTTTATGTGTTTGATTTTATGAAGTGTGCTTTAAAACTAGACCTGGGATGCCTTGTGTCCATGAAATGAGAACATTATAACTTTATCATAGAGCTAACCCAAATACATTGTTAGAAAGGTCTTGACCTGGAGAGTAACATATATCAGTATGAAGATTCTACATGGGTCCTGCTGTGTAACACTAACCTTTGAGCTCTTATTCTTCAAAAACTACAATTCCCTAGAGCTACACGATGCAAGTTGATACAAATCAGCATCATAGTTGTAATTCTCAGTTTAGGGTTGCAAATAGGGTTCTACTGAATATATCACACATCTAGCACCTGACCCAGTAATAACACAGCATCTATATGATCTATGTTGAGAAAAATTACTAAACATTTTGGTTTAGGTCAGATAATTAAGCTACTATTCTAGATTCTTGGATTGGCAGTTCTCACACGTTACAAAGTAGGGCTGTAAAAGATATATCTATTGAATATATTAAATATCTATTATAGCTGATTGGTAATCACGCTGCATCTAGATGATCTATGTTAAGAAAATTTATAAAATTATAGTTAAAAAACGAATATAAAATGAGAAAAAACACAGATTCTGTGCTCGCAGGCTCTACAAAGGTCCTATTGACAGGAAAAAAAGACATAATGCAGACACAAAAATTGTGTCTAAATGTCACTGATTAACATTTAGCAGTTATATCTTTATATTTTACAAAACCAAAGAAATAGGAACAGAAATGGGGGAGTGAACCTAAGACGTGGCCTTGGATGGCAGTATCAAATTAAGTTAGCTTGGCTTAACTTAGCAAAGAGTTTTGGTGAAAGATAAGGTGGATAAAACATTTACAATCCATATAAAGGTACAACCTGCAATCACTGATTGGAAATGGTGGTAGATATTGTACATACAGGACCTTAAAGCATTAAGTTCACATTTATAATGTTTCATAAACTAGTTGCCACTGAGCTCATAATAAAACAACTTGCATAAAATATAATAAGTTGTCACATTATGGACAAAATGCTACTTTTTTTTTATCAAATTATAGGCAAATCTTTACATTAACTCAGATATTTGTATTATACAAGAGCAGGGGTATTTTAGTTAAAAGTAGTTTTTTTCCAATGAAAATTCAAACCAGAGGCCTTAGCAAACATAAAATGGACAGTGACAGTAAATTTCTCTTTAGTTGTAGGAAACAGATGCTGCAATCTGCTCTAATGTTTTGAACAGCTGAACAGGTGAAGTCTCACCTTTCACTGACTGAGAGAGAAAGAGGAAGAGAGAAAGGGGGGTAGAGCAGGGATTGAAGTGCAATCACAGAAGAGAAATGTCATATTTGCATATCTCAAAAATACATCACAGAACAGCCATAAAGGGGCTTGTGAACACAGTTTTGCATATTGAAAGAAATTTCCACTGCTTTTCAGAGAGCACTGTTTATGTGCAATTTTAAGAGGAAGGTAAAGGTTGTATTGGAAGGGAGGGAAACGCACCACTCCCATTGGTGACGACTAAAAGCTGAAATACAAGAATACACACACACACACACTGATGAGGCCTCTCTGCAGTTTGTCAGGAGGGATGTTGTCCATTGAAAATCTTGGGGTATTCTGGGAGTTGGTAAGTTTGCACATGACAGCAAGTCACTGCATTTACAGTATATGTCACCAACTACAGATGGAGGGCAAGAAGTGATTTTATACGCTGGAAGCATGACCACAAACTCAAAATTCCTGTGGTTTATGCTATTTATGTTTGCTCAAACTGATCAAACTGAGAAACCATGAGAAGCTTTTATCAAGTATCATAAGTGATTGCTCATAAGAGGGAAAACACTGTACAAATAAGCCAGTAAAAATGGCTTGTGGGCCTCTTGTGGCAGAATCGGATAACGCTCAAGTGTACAATGACCCCTTCATCAGACGTAACCTAACTTTGCTATATTTATGTAGGTTACTGTTTCCTTGCTCTTTGGTTGGTTCACCTGTTGCCCCAGTAACCAAACAACAATACATGAAATACGTGCAATAGGTGCAGAATGTCTTGCAGGGTACAATCCCATTGCTATAAACATTTAATTACAGTTTGGTTCTCTGTAATAATGCCCTTATAATGGTGAACAACTGGAACGGTAACGTCAAGAGGCAATGAATGTTTGCTGCTTGGTTATTCCACAGAACAATAAAAGAAATGCCACTCATCGTAGTCATAGACCCAAAAACTAACAAAAAAGTTGTTTTCAATTCAACATTGCTTCCATAGGTATGCATTCTTTTTTTTTTCTTGAGCAGAGGGATGTCTGGAGGACAGGGTAGTTGTTTTCATCTAATTCCTCGATAGCAGGCAATCCTTAAAATTCAGTTGAAATAATTAATGCTCCTTATTTACGTATTCTAGGGAATACGCCCAACATATGTTGGGATTTTCTATTTATACCTTTCTCTTATTTTATCATCTAAATTAACACAACATGGGCTTTTGTCCATCTCATCCATTTTGCTTTTCACTTCCTGTCCTCCCTCTGGATGTTGCGTGTCATCAGAATTTTGGGACTACAAATATCGTATCAAAAGCTTCCCACGTTGCCAGCACCACCAAGTGAAATGGATTAGTGCACATTATTATCCGCTGGTAAGCACTGCCACTCAGGCCTAACCTTCCCTGTTGGTGGAGGTGTAGTGATGAAGAAGTCAGTCAGGCAGTCGTCTCTTTCTCCTTTCAACCCATCTGGTTTGGTCGAACGCTGCCAATATTCCAGCCAGAGCTTTCTGAGACAGGTGAGGCCCATCACCAGCCGCCACACTCCTCTCCAAACAATAGGACCATCTTGTTTTCATTTGATTAAAATAGATTAATTAATTAGTGTGCGCCAAAGCTGTTATTTGTGATTAATGGGGCAGCAACACTTAATCAGCTGGCAGACGGAGAAGCCTGATCGGCTGTCCTCCCGTCTCACCTGACTGTGTAATACTCTTTGAAACTAAACCTCATTGGACCATGCAGAAATGGTGTTAACTGGTTCCAGACACTGATGATGTCTCAATGCGCTCTCATACACTGTCGCTGTCGCTGTAATAGTGAGAATCTTAATCTACAGCCAGGAACTGTTTACAAAGAAATGACAGTGACAAGTATTAGTACATCAGACAAAACAAATGTTGAATGAAATTATAGACTGGGTAGACACATGCACAACACAAACCAATCCACTTTGATTATTCATATTTTCTGCAGCCAAGTTTTATATGGAAATTACAAGTAATGACAAGGCATATGCTAATATTACATCAGTTGTGAGTCTTACACCTGCCAGGTGTGCTAATTAACAACATTGTTAATTGTTGGAACATCATGTTGGAAAATATGATACTGATGTATGATACTGATACTTGACATACCAGTGAAATGTTCACTGGCAATCTCCCTATAGTTAGCACAAGTGATTTTGTTGCCGGTGGATGCTGGACACTGATGTGACAATTTAGTAATAAACAGTGCCATTTAAAAATTTGGACACACCTTCTCATTCAATGGATTTTCTTTATTTTCATTATTTTCTACATTCTAGATTAATATTGAAGACATGAAAACTACATAAGAACACATTATATAGTAAATAAAAAAGTGGAATATGTTTTATATTTTAGATTCTTCAAAGTAGCCACCTTTTGCTTTGATAACAGCTTTACACACTCTTAACGTTCTCTCTATCGGCTTCATGAGGTCGTCACCTGGATGGTTTTCCAACAGTCTTGAAGTTGAGTTCCCAGAGGTGAGGAACACTTGTTGGCTGCTTTTCCTTCACTCTGTGGTCCAACTCATCCCTAACCATCCAATGGGTTTAGGTCAGGTGATTGTGGAGTTCGGGTCATCTAATGCAGCACTCCATCACTCTCCTTCTTGGTTAAATAACCCTTACTGATTCCTGCAGTCTCCTCTGAACAGCTGATGCTGAGATGTTTCTGCTACTTAAACTCTGTGAAGCATTGAGGCTGGTAACCCTACCTCTGCACAACCCAAATGATGCTTTCAAACACATTAAGAAGGCAGGAAATTCCACAAATTAACTCTTGACAAGGCACATGTGTTAACGGAAAAACCATCTAGGTGACGACCTCATGAAGCTGACTGACTGACTTCGATCCCCGGCTCCTCTAAGTCAGCATGTTGAAGTGTCATTGGGCAAGACATTGAACCCCAACTTGCTCCTGAAGCATAGTTTCAGTGTGTGAAAGAATAGTCTCCTAGTTCCTAGTTACATCACATACAGAGCCTGTTGAACATGTGACCTCCTTCAGGCCTTAAGCAGGGTGACTGACCACTGAAAACATGAATCCGCCTCGCTGTTATTGTGCTATTGTTGTTATCTCACCAGCGCTAGCTCTGGTGGTAAGATGCCACCCCACAAAACCCCACAGAACAGTCTTCATGTCCTCTCGCCATCTGAGGAAGTGAAGACCCAGTGGGTTTTCTTAATGTAGGGTGGCGTTGTGATGAGTCCACAAGGACTGGAAAACACAACTGCTGTGTGTGTGTTAATTTACGTGGTCCTGCTTTCGTAACGAGGGCTGTAAACGGCATGAGATCGATACGGATGAATCGATACCGGCTATCCGTGACCCAACTTCAGACTGAAAGATAATTCTTCCATATTCCATTAGGGTAAAGTTGCATTATTTAATTTGGAAGGTGTCCATGTTTCTTTCCTATATACACTGTAGCCCATAAAGTTGGAGTAAAATGTTTTTGACCTCTTCTCATGAAATGATTGTGACAATGTGATTTATTCTTGATAAATAAAGTGTATATCTTTTCAACTTTATTGATCAAACTCTTCCAAACATATCACAGTGAAACTTAAACCACAATGAACCTTTGCAAACTGTGTATTCATGCTTTAACTAAAATGGGGGTATTGAACAATTATTCCAACTTTATGGGCAACAGTGTATATATACATTAATATACAGTATATATATTAGTATTCTCCAAGCTTTACACCAAGATTACACAAATATCAGATATATATAGTGCTAACTGAGGCATTATGACTTCTGTTTTGGAGGTTCATGTAATCATCTTATATCATTGTTTCATCAATGGGAACCTACTGTTATCTGCTCCAGCACTATAGCATCATGCCAACTCTTATCAACAAAAAGTTAAGGATTAACATTGCCTATATAAGCCTAAACATTTCACATCCAGCGCTTGTGTTTGCCTGGACAGCAGAGTTTAGAGAAGCTTAAAACGGGACCTAAACAGCTTCTCTTTACTGGAAATGTACCAGAGCTGTTTGTGCCTTGGAGGTGTTATTAATTCCCTGCCAGGGTTTTAAACAGTACTGTGTCTATGCTGCACACGCTGACCTCCATTCGCTTCTACTGCTTCTGAAGGGAATACAAATAAGGTTTCACACATTCGAATAAACAAATGCTTAGTTTAACTGAGTGGCCTTTTACAGGGGGCTCAGTGCCCTTCTTTTTACAATTTTCTCCATTTTCTGAAATGTCAGCTCTCCTCTGCACGCTGTTTATCTTACCATCTAATTTCTGTCACAGAGAGAGAGGCAGAGGAAGACAGACGGGTTACCAGCCTCACTGTTTTTTATAGAGCAGTTATGGAGGGGTTGGCCTTTTTGGGGGGTTGAACAATGTTCTGGTAGCACTCTGTCATTTCTCACTCTGTGACTTTTAGGAGCTTATGACGGATGTTTCCCCACCTCCTGCCTCTTCCACATTAAACTGAAAATGGTATCGCTCAAAGTAGGCCTGTAATGCACAAATAACTGGCAGCCATTTCAGAATGAATGCATGGCTGTGGCAGCAGGATGCGGCAGACCTTTGGGTGAACCCCAAATGGAGCCTTCTGTTTCCTATTTAGCCAATGCCTGTGATCTGTCATATATACATATATGCAGACTGCTCTCTACCCACTCTGCCACTGAAAGCTGTTTCTGGTGCTGGGAGGGGTGGAAGGGGGAACAGACAGTCTCATATAGTGTTACACCAGAACAGGGTTTTGCAGATATATAGGGCCAATTTTTTTTGCCTCTTATTAAAACTCAGATCCAGTTCAGTTGGCTGCTCTCTCGCTGAAACAATGAATATTTTGCAGTTTTACAGAATCTATCTTTATTCAATCTACCACTGAAGTTGGAATGAGATTGTATTTTGTGCCTGTCTGTCTGTCTGTATGTATGTTTATTAGCACAATATCTCAAAAAGTTGGAAACAGATTTTAGCTGACATGTGGTGGACAGAGCTCTCAGTGCAAAGATCACTTTATTCCACATTTGGTCAGGAGCCAGATCTGGGACGTCTGCCATCATTAACTGTTTTTTAGCAGTATTCTCTAAGTACTATGTTGTGTTTGTGAGAAAGTTCAGAGGCATCCCCTCTCTGAATAAAATATGCAATAGTTCTTGGCAAATGTAATAATGATGAACACTAGCCAGTCAGTAGCTTCAGTGCAGAAACAACTGGTATCAAGCCATCAACACATCACATTGACGCATTTATTCACACTCAAGACCAGTACGATGGTGGGATACCCCCAATCTCAAAATGTCCTTCCGTTTACTGCTGATGCTTTGAAACTCAGTACACTGTACGGACAGAGGGAAGAGTCAAGGAACTGTAGCTGGATTTGAGGAGCTGAGTGAATGTGATAACATTACTGTTTCTGTGGAGCGTCAACAGGTGTCAAAGCATGGAAATAGGGCCCTGACGTGTCTCAGTGCAATGATACACATACCTGTGTATGGGCTTAAAGGCTAAGTTCAACATTTTTCAAGTCCATCTTAACACACAGTTATTGGTTGCTGTAACAACTGCTCCTCACCACACCACACAGGTGATCATCGCAACTGCACTGTATGAAATACATTCAAAGGTTCAGCTGAAGATAGAATGAGGCTTAGACCAAAGAACTCTGAGAAAAATGTATGACCAACCCTGGGACACTCCTCTCGAATTGTGAGGCAATGTCACGTTCCAACAACCTTCAGCAGTGGGGAAAGTATAGCGTACGAAAGCTTGTGAGTCCTAGAAATATTACAGTAGTAGAAATACTACTTCTACTGCCAGTTTAGTATCGCTCAGCGTTGGCACCACTGTTTACAGAACATTATCATCCCTGTGGATGCTCACAATGTTATCATTATAATTGTCTTGTTGAATAATTGTGTGCATCCACACCAAAGGAGATAGATGGAGTCTTCGTTCAAAATCATCAAAGAATACAACAATCTGCTTTTCTTTTCAAACCAAGAGAGACATTCATGCATTTTAGTCACATTTATTTTCAACCCACAAGAAAGGGCCGCCTTATTCTGGACTAGCTGCAATTATCTTACATCACCTGAAGTACTGGACAAAACTACTGAGCGATAATCCAGGTGAGACAAAACTAAAGCTTGACTTGCATGTTTGGTAGTTTTGCTGTTGATCCAATCTACACCACCCTCAACCAGCGAAGTCTGTGTTTAATTAACTAATTATTGGAATCATCAGCAAACATACTAAAGGAAGATTGTTTGTAAAATTGTGTACAGGAGGGGCCCAAGACAGCTACCGTGAGGCACTCCATGTTTCACATTTTCAACATTTAAAGTGAAAGCACACCATTTGCCTTCTATCACTCAACTATTTATCCATAGTAGTGCAGACTTAGAAAAACCACAAGATTTCAGTTTTTTCCTCATCAACTCATGTTTAATGATGTCGAAAGATGCAGAAAAATCAAACAGAACTACTATAATCATCCTCTTCTATTTCCTTAAAGCAGCCATGAACCATTTGATGCAAGGCAGCGGCTGCTTTTTCTCTATATGCATGTTGAAAATTTGTGATTAAATTGTTATCAGAAAAATAAGACTGAATCTGTTTATACACAAGTCTTTCAAGTATCTAACTCGGAATTGGTAATAAACTTATAGGGAGGCTATTACATTCAGAAAATGTCAATCTTTTATTCTTCGGTACTGTACACGTTTTGCCTTCCATAATATCATCTATTAATATAAATCTGTATATATATGATTATGATATATTATATATTATTATTATATTATATTATATTAATAATATTTTGATGACATGATTGCTATGTCTTTTTGTATAAAAAAAATACCCGTCTAATTTCTGAATGAGAGGGGATGGACATCTCAGTAGATGTGAGTAGACAGTAATTCAAAGTGTCATGTTTTAATTTCATCTATTCTATTTTTATCAACATGTTCTTTTTCTTCGTGTACAATTAAGTAACAAAATTCCTTTGTTTACGCTATACTTGCCTATCTGATATAAGACTATAACACATATAAGTGAAATCGCTATTAATTTTCCTTAATCCCTTTTGATCATGTATTCTTTTAATTCTTTATCTAACCATGAGGTATTGACGTTTCGTGACAATACATTTCTTTAGTAGTGCATGATCATCAACAATTGGCATTAAAATTACACTGAAAGTCTCAAATGCTCCCGTTTTTTTTTTAAAGAGCACTCTAGACAAATCAGCATTTTTAATATCTTCCACATATCTGACTTTTCTTCATTACTTTTGGACCATGTTTATGGACTTTTGTTTTCCTCACAATTGCAGTGAGATTATGGTCACTATAGCCTATTGGCAGTCTCTGTATTTGTAAAAATATGGTCAATACAAGTGGCCACTCTAGTGCCATCACTCTTTAAACATACTGTATTCTGGTTGGTTTATTAATGACCTGTGATAGTCAACAAGCTGCAGATGAACTCATTAGTTTCATTTTCATTTGCAAAAGGAATTCAAATCTATGTTAAAGTCACCCATAAAGAACATTTAATGCCTTGTACTGCTAACATGATCTTACATGTCCCAAATTTGATCTAAATACCAACTGTTAGCACTCAGGGGTCTGTAAAAACATCCTTTTAATATTGGATTAAGATGTTTTCAACATCCTTGTAGCCAGAGTACTTAAATATCTGATGACATTAGATCCTGCCTAACCTTAGCGTTTGAATATAGAAAGCTACCCCTCCTTCATGTGCATCGCTGTCTTTTCTAAAAAATATCATACCCCTGTATCATCAATGATGTATCTTCAAATCTTTGGATCTAAATGAGTCTCTGACACTGCCAATACGTGATTAGAGATTATTTAATAATAGCATATCTGCTACTTCTGTTTATTTTTTCCTGATACTACACATGTTTCTGTTTAACCCTCCAGAGTCTTGGGGTAAAATGGCCATTTTTTACTACTTTTCATATTACCTTTGTGTTTCCCATTAAAACTGTTTAGCTTGCTTTCTTTGTGTTTGTGTCTTTGTGTCTTTGACGCCGACGGGCGGTCCGAGACTCTGAAGAGTTAAGGCCTTTCCTGGGTAATTTATGTGCCATTTGCTAACAATGTGTTTTTCTTCTGCTTCACTCTGATAAAATCAATACTGGAGCAACACCGGTTACAGTTAGAAACTGCATTTAAACATGTACACAAACATACACTCATACATAAATTCACACAGAATTAGTTGCGGTGTCACTCTAACTGTCTTGATTGCAATCTGGACCCCTTTTAAAATGTTATTTTATTAAATTAAATGTATCACCTTACTGAGACATCCTTCCACATTCCTAAGTTTTTGAGTTTTTTATTATTCCGGGTCCTTATCCAGTGCCTTATTTAATTCATATATATCAATAACTCAGTCTCTTTACCAGTTTGAGGTATGTTATCCAGTTCAGTTTGTTTACCACATGCAATCATTTTCATTTTTATATTTAGTCCTCACTGTTGACTGTTTGTTAGTCCTTCCACTTCACTTGTTGCACAGTTTTCTCACTTATCCTCACTCACAGTGTTGCTTTAATTGCCTGACTGCAGAAGGACTCTGCTGCTCCGTGATCCTCCAAATATTTTGTCTCACTATTAAATGTAATGTCATATGAGGCGTTGCTGAAAAAAGAACGTTTTTAGGACCTTTATAGAAAATGGCCGCTTTCTCCTCTGAATTTCTGCCCTTAAAACATGTCAAATCCTGTATTACCCTTAAAATTGGATTTTCAGACAAAGTTAAGTTTAGATGTCCAAAAATTTTTTTTACTCTTGCTCTTTAAGCAATCCAGTTGACGCTGCCATTTTCAATTGCTTTGTTCATTTCTTCTCTTATTATTCCAAGGATTAATGCAGCAAATTCAGGTTGATTCCTCCATTGTGCACCGTTTTGGCAATTGGCATCTTCTTTTTCTGTCTTTTAGGCATCTGAGTTCTTCCTGCTTATTTTTCACTTCTTTCATGGTTTTTGGACATTCCTGGAATCAGTTCATTTGGAAAGATCCACCTTGGTCTGTAGTTATAATTACTTTGGGAATTCAGCGTCCTTGGCATCCCTCACACTAACCCACTGCAACCAGACATGACAAGGTGAGATGTTATAGCTCAGCAGTATAACAGAGGAGACAGAAGTATATTGGAGAAAAGACTGTCAGTGCTCTGAGGGGGGTTGTTGCTGTTAGGTGTTTAGCTGGGACAGGAGGGCAGTCGGCTCAAAATGGTCCCAAATGCACTTTTTGAATTTGTGAGGGAGCCTTGTTCGCTTTAAAAAGGGTTGTTAAGTTGCTCTTTAAGAACAACAACTGTGGAATTTGTCCCTTTACATCATACAGTGTAGCTGAAATACAGAGAAATCCCTTCAGCAGATATGGACTGGAGGAAGGATTTGAAAAAACTGAAACCTATCTTATCTTTGTCTGTGTACATGAATGTGAGCGCTAGTGACTGTTTGAAGTGTGCCATATGCTGCCTCTGTATTTTAAAAAAGGGACAGACTATTCAATTGTATTTTATTGTGTCTAAGTTTCTGTTCAATCTTGTATTTTAATATTTTGTATCGTTGTGACAACCTCTGTATCGCACTCTGGCACAACAATTTCCTCCGGGATAAATAAAGTCGGTCTTATTCTTATTCTTATTCTTATTCTTATTCTTACTCAGCTATAAGCTACAAAAAATTAGAGGTTGCAAGAATTCACATGAAAGAGCTAAACAGATGTATTTGCTCTAGACAGCGTGTACTGAGGCAAACACAAGGCAGTTCAAGCTAGAAGTGTTTCAGTCTTGGGTCCTGGGGCTTCAAGGTTCCAGCCACAAAAGCACAGTGTCTCTCCTTCCCTTCTTTTCCTGCCATCTTGCCACTGTCAACTAACAATTAAGGCATATTAAGAAATAATGTTTCAGACTGAATAAATAGTTTGGTTCGATGCTGAGACAGAAACCAAGACAAGAGGGTCTGAAGAACAAAATGGAAAATGCTGGAGTTTCTGGTTCGTATCTGCCTCTCTGACAACGTCTCGCACACACATCGAAGAAAAATATCATAATTAGATATCATAAAATAGTAATGAGTATATAACACAACATTTACTGGAGATGAATGAGAATGTATTTTAAGTTGCACACACTGCCCCAGTGCCTTCTCCTTTGCTGCTACTCACTGTGCATTCATCCTGGCAACTATTACCATCCCCTGCAGGCACTGAGTGGAAGGTTCAGATGTGACAAAGCTGGAGGCCTCCATCAGGGGTGAGGTGTTGCAGGGAGTCATTACAGCCTCTTCTTGTCTTGTTTATTATGATCAAAATGGTTTCTAGGACTAACTAATAAAAGTCTGGGTATACTTATTGTACCGTACTTAATTCTTTATGGATGAAGGGTATTGAGACAGAAAAGGTAAATAAAAACGGTTTACTAATGGAGGCTACCAGAGGTGGAAGCGGTGTGATGATGTGTTGTTGCAAAAAAAGTCAGCTGTATGGTTAAATGGTAAATGGTCTGTATTGATATTGTACAGCACCTTTCTAGACATTTCGACCACTCAAAGTGCTTTTACATCACATCCTCATTCACCCGTTCACACATCATTCATACAGGAGGAATCTAAGTTAGAGGAGACTGTTCTTTCACACACTGAAGCTGTGCCTTCTGATCTGGACAATCCACTTCACCTCTGAGCCACAGCCGTCTATGTGTATATGTATACAGAAACATGTCTCTTTGAACCCAGAGACCCATTACCCACATCCCATTTCCTACCAGTCCACATTAGTTTTTTTTTTAACCATGGCCATGCCATACCATATAAGTATCAAAAAAACACTTGTATGACTGCCTTTTGTAAGTCATATGAATTCTGAAAGACACTATAAGCACTATCATCCTGTAGATAGGGCGCTAGACCACAACACATGTATAACATGTATATGCTGTTCTGCCACGAGTCGATCAATAAAATAGTCTGAAACTGCCAGCGTGTTGAAGTGTGTCATTGTGTGTATGCACAACTACTCCTAAAAACATGACTAACTAGCACTATTATTAGTCAAAGCTCCTTTTGATAAAGTCCATAAAATAACACCGAAGACCCATCTAAAGACTGCCTTTTATAGAAAATCCTCTAAATTCATATGAAGTCATTTAGTATTACATTTCTAAAAAGTTGGGCGGAGATACATTTAGAAAACAATGGTCAACATTAAAGGAGCAGAGGGTTTTATTCCCTCACACCCTCCAAACACAAACTATGGATATTTGATGCTTGATCCTTTATCAGGCCCTCCCTGCCTCCATATCACAGGCTCTCTGTTAAAAACTGAAGTCTCAAGCCAAAACAGAGATAACCCTGAGTAAACTGACCTTTGTGTGGAATATTGGTGGAGTGCACAACTAGAAAGTCCATTCATCCATCCATTACCTATACCGCTTATCCTTTCAGGATCACGGGGGGGGGCTGGAGCTAATCCCAGCTGACACTGGGCGAGAGGCGGGGTTACACCCTGGACTGGTCGCCAGTCAATCACTCGACTGGCACACAGAGACAGACAACCACTCACACTCACACCTACGGGCAATTTAAACTCACCAATTAACCTGCATGTCTTTGGACTGTGGGAGGAAGCCGGGGTACCCAGAGAAAACCCACGCAAGCACGGGGAGAACATGTAAACTCTGCACAGAAAGACCCCGGGTTCTAACTGCAAACCGCATTTTTGTTAACCAGCAAGAACCTGGAAACTTGTTGCTGTGAGGCAGCAGTGCTAACCAGACCTGGAATGGAGAAATAACATAAAGATAGATTTATTCACTGTCATGGGAAATCTACTCACAATAATGAAGATATGTATGAGGGTTGGTATAAAAACATATTAATTATTAGTATTACGTTTATTATTGATTCTGAAACTGAAGTAGTTCATAAAAACAAAATACTTCAAATGACCAGTTCAGTTTAAATGTTACGAGGACACAACCATGTTTTTCTTGATGAAATCTACTATTTTCCTTTTTCAACTAATGAGAGGGATTTTGAGCCATTGTGCGTCTAAATGGAGCCTCTTTTCCAACCAAAGAGCCTCGAGACTTTTCTGGCTTCTGTCTCTTACAGAAAAATGTAGTTGATGAATATTTTAGAGCAGTGAACATAGATCTGCTGCGCATTCTCTAACAGTCTCCATTAATGGGTGGAAACTAGCTCTGATCACTGCAGCTTATTGGGCATCAGCAGGCTACGCTTTGGATGCAAGGTGACGAGTTATTAAGTGTGCTGCCTGCTGGGTGATTGATACATGTTATCAGGGCTAGATGGAAGGAAATTGCTGTTGTCCATCTCATTTGCACTCATTGATCCATCTGAAGGCTGGAGGGAGGGAGGGAGCGATGCAGGGAATGAGAAAGAGGATCAGATGATGTTGCCTTGCTGGGTGCAGGTGGAAGTCAGCAGCAGTCCAGCAGGCTTGTCACCAACCCCACCCAGCTCCATCTTAGCACAGTGTGGAGGGTCTCCTCTGAGCGACAACACAGAGATTTGGAGGCACTTGAGTCAAATGCAGGACAGGATGAGAATTCAATATTAGTTATTGTCTGTACATATTATCAAAGAGAAGTTGTGACGGAGTTACTGGTGTTTCTTTACACACAGACTAGACTTCTGGGGAGATCACATTTTGATATCCACATCTTTAAAATTTGAGAGCAGCACCTGAAGAACGAGCTGTGACAAAATGAGCGAGGATGTCATTTTCTCACAATGGAAAAGTGTCAAAATCAAAGTAAGTATGCATATTAAATCAGCTGGTATGGCTCGATTAACCAACCCCATCACCAGAAGAAGATTTTACATCCCTGCAAACCATCGATACATTAAAATATCACCAACTCTGAACCAAAGAGTTAAATATTTATTAACATAAAATCATATCAGTGTCCTTGAGAGCTCAACAATATGACAGACTACCGTTAAAGGCCATTAGTTCGAACAATTTCCTCCTCGATTCTAAAAACAATTGAGTTTTGTTGTCCATTTTTCATAGAGGAAGTGGTGTCATTATCCATTAGCCTCACTGACTGTTTATATGGAGATGATCACTCTTTGCATTGCTTAAAAAAAAACCTTTTGTTATTACTATGATACTAATAAATCTTTTACATTACTGAATTCAATCATAGATCATCTAGATCAGTGGTTCTCAACCTTTCTGCTGCCAAAGCCAAAGACTTTTTCTCCTGTGTGTTTTGCTACAATGATGACAAAAGTGTTTTAGTACTTGCTTGACACAAACAGCATATTTGTTTGACAATTGCCAAAAAAAATGTCATCAGAGTTAAGGTCGCTGTCTTATATAATATTTCTGACATTTTGCTGATTTTCTGTTAGCCGAGATTTTCTGCATTTTCATCATCTGTGTCCGGGATCAGGGAACTCTCTGCGGTGAAATCGACAGTGGAAGTTGATGGTTGATCCGTAATCCCAACCTGTTCCGGTGGCCGAGTCAGAAACATGTCCATTTTGAATGAAAATGCACAACAGTGAGCTTCGCCGTGTTAGCCTACACTGTTGTTGTCGGAAATGTCGGAAATATGAAGACAGCTGCCTTAACTATGGCTTGATGACATTTTTTAATTTAATGATTTTTTTTGGAAATTGTCAAACAAATATGCTGTTTGTGTTAAACAAGTACTAAAACACACAGGAGGGAAAGTCTTTGTGGTATGTGGGGGGGGCCTGGAATTTTTCATTGGACAGAGGGGGGGCTTGGCAGCAGAAAGGTTGAGAACCACTGATCTAGAGGCAGTGTTATTACTAATTCAGCTGTACTAGATATTTGATTTGTGCCGTATTAATATCTTAGAAAAAGGACACCGTGTTGTGGGCGCGTTTGACTAATGTTTTGCCGTTAGTTGGCTTCCTTCCATTTAGAATTGCTGCCGGTCGGCCGTAGAATTGAATCCAAACCCCCTGCATCTTTTGAGAAAAGTCTTTTTGTAGCTTATGATTGTGAACATGTGAAGTTTTTCATTTAATTTTATACTTAGCTGGGGATTTTTAATATGAAATTGACTTTCTTAAAACAATTAAGCACTCAAACAGTGTGTGTGTGTGTGTGTGTGTTTGTGTGTGTGTGTGTGTGTGTGTACTTATAAAATAAAGAGTGAACAACAAGGATATTGGTCTTGTGGTTACATGCTGAGTAATGTAGTGGTTATAGTTAATAGGATAAAATGAGAAATAACAGCACAGCTTCTGTGCTCCCCGGTCCTACAGAGGTCCTACTGACTGATAATCCCATAGAAATACATTAGTTTGGAAATCGTGTCGAGGGACATGAAAAAAACCATGAACCAACAACCAAAGTATTGGACAAGTTCAGATTCTGACCTGATGATGGCATTAGATGACAGGTTTAGACCGAGGTGATTGACTGACTGACTGACTGACCTTGTCATCCCTAGAGCCATCCCACTAACTTTCTAAAAAAGTATAGGCTGTAAAATGACCTTTCAGGGCCACTATCAGTATGAAATTGAGGTACAACCCTAGTATTAGGTAGTCAGCATTTGTGGGACCATGGCTGAACGGCTAAAGAAAGGAGTGCCATCTACAGAAACAAGCTTCACACTGACCTGAACAAGCACAGCACAGCTGGAATTACAACAGACATGTTGGAAAAAATAAAATGTACCTTTTTCAAAGTTTTTCCGCACAAAAAAGAAATATGCTGTGAATTTGGCACTTGAGCACTCTTCCATCCATCTTCCATACAGTAAATGATAAGGGGAACCCTGTTTTTTTAAACGTTCACATTCAGCAAAGATAAATGGACCAATCGTTGGCCTAATGGCAGTGGCAAGCTGCCAGCAGCAGGAGAGGACAGTTGGTGCTTGCTAAGTGACCCTAAGCAAGGCATGGTGTGCCAGCAGGGAGTCAGTCTCATTACACTGAGCCTTACATGTGATGTTTGGCTCTCCGTAGCCTCGACTCCTCATTTGTCCAGGAGGAGACTAGAAGTCACAAAGGGAGAGCGAGACTCAAACCTCTGTCTCCTCGTCCTCACCCCACCTCATCTTTCGCCGCCCACGCATTCAGCCTAAAGCTCCCCTGCAGAACAGAGGAGGCAATATTTTGTGACAGAATCTCTCAGACTATTAGGCACCCAGAGGCACCTCTGGGAGTCACCCCCCCCCACCCTCTCTCTCTCTCTCACACACACACATTCTCTCTCTCCTGGCAACACAGCTGTTATCTCTTAGAGATGAACACTCACACATACATATGCACACAAGCATTCCCTCATGTACGTTCACCATTCAGACATTCCCAAACACACACACGCACACGCACGCACACACACACACACACACACACACACACACACACACACACACACACACACACACAGTAAGACTGCCTTCGGCAAAAGTAAACTCGTCTCTTCTTTATTCTGCAATTCTTCACTACAGCAGCTACGACAGAAGAATGGGAGTGATATGTAAAGAAACAGATGCACATGCAGAGGGAAATTAAAAATCCCTAACAACAGGTAGCATTACAATTAGTGTCACTATTGTCTTAGTAAAAAATTCTTTGTGAGGCAAGATTCCATAGCAAGATCACTTCTTTCCTTGCATTACATTTCACAAAGATCAGTCAGAAATGGTGTAATATGCATCAACATGCTGGAGTAATTCCAAATACACAGAATGAACAGGAGTGATGATTTAAGTAATGCCATACAAAACACATTGCCTGTGGACATAATAAAATGTACAAGGTTTATTTATTTGTCATTTTTCAATACAGTTTTGCACAATGACAAGTTGTAGTAGCAATTCCAACATGTAAAAAAAGTAAGTAAAAAAGTAAAATAAAAAGGTGGAGTGTGGAGGATAAAGTAAGGAGTGTCACAGCCCGAGGAAAGAGGCTGCTCTGTAGTCTGGTGATATGGCAGCAGATATTTCTTAGTATCTTGCCAGACAGCAGCATGGCTGTTGCAGGGGTGGGTGTGGTCTTTCAAGATCTTTATGTTCTGTGCTGGCACCTCACCAAGATCACTGATGAGCAGTAGATGTTAAGCCGTGAAGTTCTTGGCAGTAGTCACCCACTACAGAGCCCTCCTGTCCTGCATCTGTGCCTGTTTGTAATGTTTCAGGTCACGATGCTTTCTATTGCTTCTCTATAACAGATGATCAGAACCTGGCATCTGAGCTGTCTTAACCAGGGTGGAGATGTAAAATGATCATGTTCTCTGTGATGTCCACCGTCCCCACCTCAGCTCCACTGACGTAGGTAGGGGTGTCTTTTCCACTCAATTTTCTCAGTGATCAGCTCCTTGATTTTGCTGATGTTGAGTGAGAGCGACATTTGGTACCATCCCATGTGTAAATGTGTGCTGGTATGACAATAAAGTTCCTTGAATCCTTGAATGTTGAACCTTACTGATTTGCTCTCAGTATTAATTTTGATGATGATGTTGTCCGCAAACTTCACAACAGAGTTCTTTCCATGTCAGGGCTTGCCTTGGGTGTACAGCATGAGCAGAAGGGGGCTGAGCACACAGCCTGAGAGTGGCTGTAGCTCATTGGTAAAGCTGGTTCCCCCAGCTCCTCCACCATGTTGAAGTATCCTTGGGCAGGACGGAGAACCCCTAACTGCTCCCAAAGCTGTGCTTTGGTGGCTGAATGTTATCAGTATGTCCGTGCATGAATGGGTGAATGTGTTCAGCACTAGAGTGGAGAAGGTGATCTGTTAGTGAGGAAGCTGTGGTGCTCAAGCCTGGAGTGCTCACGTTCATGGCTAGTATTGTATTGAATGCTGAGATGAAAACAGTGTTCTGACATAGGTGTTTTCAAGCTGAGTGGAGGTGTGGGCATCCTCTGTGGATCTGCTGTGTTGTTCTTAAAGCAAACTGTTGATTGTCCAGGCTGTTCAGGATGTTGTTGTTTATGTGCTGGAGAACCAGTTTCTCAAAGCACTTCATCAGAATGGGGGTGAGTCATTTAGACTAGGAACTGAAACTTGGCACATGGTCTTAGTACGCAGCCAGGGATGTTACCAAGACCAAGAGCTTTACTCATATTCACCCTCAGCGGGGTTTTCCTTCCATCTGCTGCGGATAATGACAATGGCCAGTCCTGTGGAGGCAGAGCAGACTCAACAGCTGATTCGTTGTTGAGGAAATTAATCTGAGCATAGAATGCTTTGCCTGTCTTTGGGTTAAGGTCTCTCTCCTTTCTCTACTGATGTCCCTGCTTTGCCTCCTTCATGCCGGCTCTCTGTCTCCCTGTGGTGGTATTGTATGCCTTCTTGTCACTTGACTGACTTTTTTGGCTCTGGATAGAGCCCTCACCTCACCACCATTCAACCAGGCTCTCCAGTTGGGGATTGATTTTACAATATATATTCATTTACTATTGCTTATTTTCTACTGTTGTTTTCTTTATTTCTTTTTTCTATTACTGCTTGTCTTGCCCCTGCCTATGTTGCTGCTGTAACATGTAAATTTCCCCCTATGGGGGATCAATAAAGTAAAAGTCTAAGTCTATTTTATTATCTTTGTGACCACCACATCATCAAGATGTTTGCTGATGTATGATGCCACTGTTCTCTTGGTTGGCAGCATCTCTGAACATATGCCAGTCTGCACTCAGAATCAGTCCTGTAGAGCTGCTGCAGCTTCGTCTCTCCACACTTCAACTGGTCTCTCTGATGCTTTGACCCTTTTAATCAGCAGTGAACTGAGATCTGATTCATGTAAACATGGTAGAGGGAATCTGTTCCCCTGGTGGGGAGTAGACATGCTAGTAGATTTAAGTAAAACAGTTCTGGAGTTTGCCTGATTAACATCACGAGCTACAATAAAAATGCCATCCGATTGTCTTGTCATGTGACTGTTGATGACTTCATACAGGTACCATAGCGCATTTTTTGAATTTGCATCAAGGGGAATGTACGAAGATAAGGCATTTTCATCCATGTTGGCTTAAAAGTTTCAAAGTTCATTCTCGACCTGTAATTTGATTGAACTAATAAAGGCTTTGTATTGTTTTCATGAATTTTGCTGCGGTTCAATAGCATTTTACTCCTGTGGAAAACTATTTCAACTGCATCACCATCCAAGTAAGTCACTGTGTTTTGTGGGGTTATTCATTTTGATTATGATCTGATGTTTAGAAGTGGTTGAGACTTTAAAATACGTTCTCAGCACTTTCGAAACCCGATGTTTGCCATATATTCAGATATTACAGTATATGCACATTGGACCTCTATGATGGAGCCACAAAGAGATTTACTGGGAGATTTGTGATGCAAAGTGTCCATACTTTGGTCACAGATACAGCACTACAGTGTGATCCAGACTGCATCAGAGGAATAGAGCTCTCCTGAATGATGTGCTTATGGAGAAAAATCCCATTATCCTGCTACCGGGAGAGATGGAAGTGCACAGAGGTGTTGATTTGCTGTCAAAGGTGAGTGTTAAGGCTGCACACTCACCTGAGGGAGTGAGGATGAGTTAATTTATTTGGTGGCTCTATTGGAAGATGGTGAGTCAAATATCAAGCAGAGTGTTTTTCTAATAAAAGCAGCTTCTGCTACACTAGCGGCCATCAGATCGATACATGGGGAAGATATTACATTTTGTTTTTAATCCAAACAGTTTGGTCAGATTCTAAGAAAATAGTATTTATTAATATTCTGACAATCAGAAGTGGTGAAAAGTAAAAAGTAGCTTGTAAAATATGATTCCACACATGTTTCTCCTTGCTTTATACGTTGTGTTCTTACTGTGGACATGAGTTGTGGGCAGTTAACCAAGAGTAAGTTTTGCATGACAGATTGCTCCTTTGACTGATTTTTAATGGCTTGAGGATGAAAAAATTACACAAGAAAACTGCAAAATTACAGAAAATACATCAAAAATATAAATCATTTTGTGTAACAGAATCCACTGAGATACATTTTTCTTCCTGACTCCCTGGTTGGAAACTGCTGGATGAGCCTGTAATCAAAACTTCAACCAGCTACAAGATTTACTTCTGTGCACATTTTGATGCATCGGGGGGGGGCATTCTGTATGAAAAGGATTTTTAGATTTGATACTTTAAGGATGTGTCTCGTGCTTTACTATACATTTATATCAACAAGTCCCATGAAATGTCTGTCTGTGGTTTCAGCTCCAAGCCCACTGATTCCTACTGAATCATCTTTAAAAACACCTCAAAAATAAAGAGCTTCGTTTAAAAAAAAAAAAGGTCAGTGACTCAGTCATTTCCTAAAACACCTGCTCACTGTGGTGTTTTATCAAACATTACTCAAGAAGAAGGAAATGGTGCGTTTGTTGGGGGACTATTTCCAGCGGCTGATTTATCCACATGTGCTGCTCTAGTGAGGTTTTAGGGCAGCAGGACAGTGAAGGCGGAATTAAGTCAAATAAACGTGAACATTTCAGCCGGTGCGACAGTGTAGCTCATTGATGAGTCTTTAATCGTTTTTGGACAACAATGGAACTCAATGGCACAGAGGAAAATAATATATTATATATTATATATCAGAAGGATCCATTCAATGTTGTTTTAGGTCTTTTCATGGGATTTGTTGACCACAGAAAAACATGACAAGACTTATCCAGCGATCCTTCCATTCTTTCAATAAAGTAAGATTTTGAAAGCAGAAATGTAAAAATGTAAAAAGGTATGCCTCTTTTATCTCTAAGGTTTTACCTTTTACTTCAATATTATTTTCCAGTCAGGTTTTTATGTTATTACACATTTGTAATGTGTCCCATGGCAATGCAAACACTTTGCCAGATAAATACTTGACATTATTGGGATTCAGGGATTTCTGAAGGAATATTGTCAGATTTCAAGGGTTGTCTACATTAACCAAACCGGATGGCTTCGGTATCGGTCAGAATACTTTAAAACAAATACAATGATTCTAGATTAGAGGCATTCTAGATTAGGCAGCGATGTACGGCATATGAAAACACTGAAAACCATTTTACATTTCCCCCAATGAGCTGATATAACTAGATGTTTTTTCTATGAGCAAAGTAACAAAGCACATTATAGTGAACGTAGCTCACAGTTTGAAAAAAACACACTTAGACACATGCACAAATCAGTGTCAGTGACCCCCAATCATGTCTTCACACCTTCAGGCAAACGAACTTCATAAACTAGTGGATGAATTGCCTTGCTATTTTCCCCCTCCTCATCTCCCTTTTTGGCTTGCCTCTTCACAATTAAGTTGCCTGGAGCTGAGCACAGCTTGCATTTATCAGACAGCTTTTTCTCTTCATTATGGCTCTCTATATAAAGGCTGCTGATTTATTCGAGTGAATATGTGTTGCATGTCGCAGGCAGAAAATTACTATACGGCTTATTAACCTTTGGTCGTTATGAAATGATGGCTGGTTAGTTTGAGGTCATTTCAAAAGCAGGAAACTAAACTTATTGGCAGTCAATCACTTGAATTATTTACCAGCTATCATTTTTACATCTTTTTGTCAATCACCAAAAATTTGATTTTCTGAATGACTCACTAACAGAAGAAATGGAGAATAACACTGCAATAATCTCAAAGGTTTGTTACAGTAAACCTAAGCTCCGCTCAGAGGGGATTACTGAAGATTAATTATTTGTAATTACTATTTCCTAATTTGAATCCAGTCGGCTGATCATGTCAGTGATTTTCCCCCTCAACCAGGGTTTTAATTTCAGCCCCAAATGCCGCCTGTTATTCAGCTCACTCAGAGGTGGTCTGATAACTCCACTGCTGCTCCCCAGAAGCTCCTCTGGGTTTCAACTCATTTTCACAATGCTTTACTCACCAATTGAGCCACTTCCCCAGTGGCAGTCAGTGCACTGTTTAATTTCTGTCTGTGAAAGTGAGGATAGATGATATTGAGGCATTTAAAAAATAATTATGGGTATTTTCAACCTTTCTTGTTTTTGTCACCGTGACAACTGAAAAATATTGTCTCTTCTTTCTGCAGCTTTTGGTCTCTGCTCTCTAAGCTGCAATAAGTGGATCTAATAAGTGAATAAAACATGTGACACTAACACTTATTTAGACTTTCTTTATTGATCCCCCATAGGGGGAAATTCATCATTATCATTATATCACCTTTAAAAATCCCATATTATGAAAAATGTACCTTTTAACACACACACACATAAATATGTGTGCTTAAAGACGGCCTTAGTCCGTCCTCTCTGTTTCTCTTTCAGTAAATGTGTGAGAACATGCTGTTTAGATTTGTCTCCCCTTGTGATGTAATAAGGGGATCTGTTAATCATGTGACCTCCTCCAGCCATTCAGCAGGCCAACTGTCCCCGCCCACTGAAAACCTCCTGACTCCACATCACTGTCTGCCATTGTTGTTTGTCACCAACACCAACTCCAGGTAACACGAAGATGTCGAGGGGAAAAGCAAAGCAGCAGCAGATTGTTCTGTTCTTCCAAAACTTCAGCATTCAGACAGAGGCTGAAAACAGCTGCAAAGGCCATAGATAGATAGAATGTCTGCTATTAGAAGAATAATGCATGCATTAAACCACATAAACCTCTTCTAGTAGAACCTCCAAATACAAGTACAAACTTTAAAATGAGCAGAATATGGGACCTTTAAACATGTTGATTCAACTGGGATCTGCCCACCAATTGCCCACAAGGTGGCCATCTGGAAAAAAACAGCGTGGGATGTGACAATCCCTTATTATATCCAGTATAGTCATACTGACACAGCATCTGGGCCATGTCATGAGTTCCAACAAAAAAAAAGCAGCTGGTCACATTTTTTTTGTCTTTTTCAGGCCAAGTTCTGTGATGTGTCTTACAACACTGTAGCATGACAGCAAAAGAGGAGTGATGTTGCTGGTGTTTTCAGGTGGAACAGTCTCTCTGGCAACAATGAATTACTTCATGACGCATATGTATCCGACACATCGACCATCTTGAAAGACGCAAATGTTGTGTCGCCTAATGTCAGCATGAGAAAAAAAGCACTATGGTTATTGAAGAAGTAACAACAAGCAAGCGTTTTGCCGAAGAAAGAGAGTAGCAGAAAGAGTGTAGCATCAAAAGTTCTGAGTGTAGTAATTTAGAACTGGTTTTACTTTTTATCATTAGGAAGAGTTGAAAGAATATTACATGACATGTGGTGATACAGTGCAAGAAGGCTCATGCTAGAATGGAAAAAGTAACTTTGGAAGACAAGTTGTTTAATATAAAAAATGACTAATACAAAATGTATGATATGACATTTTTCTAAAGGTTTCTACAGTTTTATAGTTTTTTAGCTTCAGGCTGATATTTCACAATGTTTCAGCTGGGAAAACAAGATGAACGAGAAGTTACAAGGTGTTACCGTTGTAATGTATTATTCTATAGTGAGTTTTACAGCCACACTCTCTGAGCTCAGCAGTGCTACTTACAGCTGTGGAAGAGTGCTGTTCATCCCTCCAGCAGAGTTCCACACTCTGACTACCTTTAACAGGAGCACGTGGTGGAACAGCCTCGCTGACACAAACAAATGTAGGGATTTTTCTTTCATTTGTCACCTCTCTGTTTCTGCTCACCAGATTGGCCATCTGCCCAGGAGATTAGATTTGTACTTTTAGGCAAGTGTCACTAAAATCACTAGGAGCAATCCTTTGTGGAGAATGAATATTCATGTTAAATTTCACGACAATCTGGTCAGTTAGATGTTCACACTGGAGTGTTGGACAGATGGACTGACCATCCTTGTGCTCTGCCTTTAGGTGGGCAAACTCCCGACGTATTAACACTGTCGGGCAGCCAGTGATTACTTAACAAACTGTGTGCAAAAGCAATGACATGAATCTAAATCCTTGTAAAAGTGAAATATTGTTTGAGTATACCAATAAGCAAACAATAAATCTTATCCTTGTGCAAGTGGGAACTGCAGAAATGGACTCATTTCTGCCCCTTGTGGCTGACGGGGAGTAAACAAGCATTACAACTAACGTTCTCTGTTGATGGTATCTGAGTCAATAGCGGCTACAATGGGTGTTTTCCCTAATTGGCTACCGTGGGCAGTAATAAAGTTATCACAGCTCAGCACAAACAACATGCAATAAAGTAGATTCTGCATTTCAAACCATACATGTACAAGCCACACAAAGGAAAAAAATGATGCTTTATTGGAAGTATTTCGGTCTAAAAATGCTTCCAGTAAAATATGTAACAAGACACAATGCTTTAAGGCTGAGTTAGTGTAGTTATATTGATATATGCAAGGTAAATTATCCCAATAACCAATTAATAGCAGCACACAGCTATCTTGTATTTTTGGGATGATATAGTTCCAAACAATACTAGGAGTCAACCAACAGGATTGTTCCTTTAAATCTGAACCGAACCAGAAAACAAAAAGAGTGCGCAGCCCTCCCTGTGGCGGCTGCAGAATAGAAAAATTCAACACATGTTGCCAACAAATCAGCAGCATCTGGAACGGTGAATGAAAAAACACAGAAAGCTTTAGGTTTGTCACTGTATGCTCTTTCTCCTCGTGTCTTACTGACAGTCGTCACTTCACAACAGAACCGGGTAACAACAGGTTGTGGATTATGGCTGTAATGAAGCATTAATATGTTTCCTCCACCTTCAGCTTCTGTTCCCTGAGAGCGAGCGAGGAAGGTGTAAGGGATGGAGAGAGAGACAGAGGACAAGAAAAGCAGTGTAACATATGAAGGGGGGTGGGCAGGGGGGGGAGAAGAGAGATACTTGCATCTCCTCCAGTCGAGCAGGCTCTGGAGGTTTAAATGATTGTCGTGGGGCCGATGTCTGCTGCAGTCATATTAAACAACAGCTTGTCTGCAGAAATAAGCTGCAGGGCTATTGGTTTACTCTCCATCTTCTCCCTCGCTTCTTCTTCTACCCCCATTTGGTGTGGGTGAGTGTGTGTGTGTGTCTAGACAAATAATGTACTACACTTGTGTGTGTTTATCTGTGGATGTGTGTATATTGCATGCATTTGTATTTATTTATGCAATTGTGAGCTTTTAGTGTGTGTGTGTGTGTTTCTCGCGAGCATATATGTTGCTTGGTGAATAGTGTGTGTGTACTGCCTCTGTGTGTGTGTGTGTGTGTGTGTGTGTGTGCGTTACAGTGGAAGTGTTATGAGCTTTTTTCAAATATACGCAGTGACTCCCATGTGCCCGGCTATTGATTTAGAAATGACCGGCCTGCTCACTCACACCATCTGCTCTGCTAACGAAGAACGACAGAGAGAAACAGTGAATGGGCTACTCTCCCACTCTCTCTCTCTCTCTCTCTCTCTCTCTCTCTCTCTCATCTCCACGGCATTTAGCATAAAATGAAACAAACAAATAAAAGGAACAAAAGGACAACAGACTGGTATGTGTGTGTGTGTGTGTGTGTGTGTACAGCAGTAAGACAGCTTTATACTGTCTTGCTGCTGTTCCACTTGAGAGGTTACAGGTTGACCTGCAGGATCCCTTCTGAGCAGCTTCGGGGAAGCAGAAGACGGAAGTCAGAAAAGAGAAAAGAAATCTGTCGTCGTGACAAGATGTTTAAAAGAGACGTGACTGATGCTGGAAAAGCTCTATACTTAGTGTCCACTGCTATTAACCTGGACTGGCCTTTGTATTAATGAGTGCACTCCTTACATTGATTCCTCCAGCATTGTGACCAAATCTCAATATGCAGATTATGCAAGCAGAGCAGTGGGCCACTATTCAGCAGACACCTGAGCCCAGTGCTCCCAGTCTGCTTTCGCCTTGTTTGCTTCCTTCATGATTTTTCTCCCCCACATCCACTCTTCTTACATCACCGATCTTACTGACGTCCATATATTTTTGTAATTTAATTCACGTTTTATAAAGAAATCAGTACATTGTTGGTGTCACGCTTTGACCCCTTTGAGCCTATCACGCCAGCTAACAGCTCTTATACCATAAGAAGGTAATCACAGCCAATGGAGAAGCTTACTGCACTAGAGCTGCAAACACATCCTTATTTTCCTCTTATGACTTATTCATTCTGATCGACAAACCAGACAGGTTGGAAACAAACCAGCAGGTTAGTCAAACTGATCTAGAGGAGACAACAAACGGTGATGACCCAAAACGTCCATCACAGTATACAGACCCACTTCCTTCTTCAATTTAACCTATAATCTACGTCCCACTTTATCTCCAGGGTGGTAATCTGGCTCTGCTGTAATATGTTTAGAGGAAATGTTACATTTGTTTTAGCAGCGATGAAGACGTTTACATGGTATATGGAAGCAGAGCAACAAAAAAGGATTTGAAATGATAAAGCAGCAGTATAAAACAAAGGGATTTAGAGTCACAGGCCTGTCTCTGCTAACAGCCCATCTCAGACAAAGCTTCAGCTCTCTCCTGTTGCTCTGATGCTTTTAGAGTTCCCCATAGACGGCAACAACTTTGTATATATATATATATATATATATATATCAGCGTAATCCCGGTTGTAAACTGTACTACAGCAGTGTTCATGCCAGGTGCAGCTGTGGCCCCTCTGGTCCATATAAAACACAGCACATCTGGCAACACAATTATGTAGCTGCTAAAAGGGGCTGGAGATGGGTGTGTTGCATGGGCAGTGTGTGCAAAGACACACCTGCAAGTGTATGCGTTTATGTGGGTGAGTATCAATAGAGTTCCTACATACAGGTTGGCAAAGTGTATTTTATTTCCTTTGACAGGATTGCGTGTGTGTGTGTGTGTGTGCGTGTGTGTGTGTGTGTGTGTGTGTGTTGAATATTACATGCATCCCATGGCATTAGCTGTTAAAATCTGAATGTATGTTCCATGTAATATTCATTCAGCGGAGCGTGTGCAGGATCAGCAACGCAGAACAAAATAAGCTTCATATTCTCTTCTACACAGTAAATACACAAGCATGATGAAAGCTGCATTAAATGTACGAGGCATGATGTTGTTCACACACACACACACACACACACACACACACACACACACACGTTCATATAAAAAAACAAAGTAGACAACACACAGTGGGAACATTTAAAGCAATGCGTGTTTTGGTTGTTTCTTCTTCTTCTCTTGCTTTCCCCTCAGTCTTCTTCTCTTTCACCGCCCCCCTTTCTCCTCCCCCAGTGGATGTCTGTCTGCAGCTTGTTATCCGTTAGCGTGAGGCAGAGTGTGACAGTGTGATAATCCATGCCGATGTGTGCCGCTGACCCTGTGATGTGCTGCAAGACCGGCCTGCCTGCCTGTGTGTGTGTGTGTGTGTGTGTGTGTGTGTGTGTGTGTGTGTGTATTTGAGTGTGCGTCTATGCCACTTTTAACATTTAACATTCCTTGGATGTTTGTTCCAATTGTGTGTGTCTTAGCGTGTGTGTGTGTGTGTACATGAGTGTGCATTCTGATGTGCGGCCGTATCCGGATGCTTCTTTTTCTTGTTGCTTATCAGGCGACCAGGGTGATGCATATGCTGTTTCAATCATCCAGGATGTGAGGAAGCCTGCTGTTTGATATCCAGTATCAGCAGTGTGAGACTTAGCAGAGGCCGTTTTCACATTTAGTACAGTTCACACACATGGAGATCTTACTTTTATCTGGAACACGTGGCTCAGTCCACCACAGGGAAAGAGGAAGATGCCACTCCAGCCAGTCAAATATACCAGCGTGCTGACACAGCAGTGCTGTTTCACATGCACCTTTTGCATTTGTGAAAAATGTTTTTTCTTATTAATTAGTCAATTCTCTCAGTAGTGTTTTACCTAAGTGTGAAATGTAACATTAACAAACCAAAAGGGCCAAAATGCATATTAACGCAGAATGAAGCACATTCAGGCAGGTTTGTGCGTAAAATCCTTCCTAAATTCTTAGAAATGATTGGCTAGTTTCAAACTGGAGTACTGGAGTCTAAAGGACCCAAGTCAAGCAGACACTGTTTTTATTTTAATGCTGACTTTTAGAATTTCTGCCACAACGTCATTTGACAAGTGTATTAGTTTTAGTCAAATTTTAATCACTTTTTTTTATTAGTGTTAGTCAACAAACTATGTTGAGGCCTGACTCACTGTTTAGTTTGATCTCCTGTAAACTGTTTAAAGGTCTTCTCCCCCAGAATATAATCCTGGGGGAGAAACATAAAACTCTTTACTATGTCTCAATTTAATGGTGAGGTGGATGAAGTTATATAAACTATATCTACATGTTTTCATACTGTTAATAACATGATAGCTATGTCTTATAGCGGGTTTACTGGGCCACTGTGGGCAGTGATGCCAAAGAATTATCAAGAAGGCTTCCTGGTTACATTAAATACCGTATGTGTCCTGATTTATTGGGTTTTATTGGATTTATAATATGCTTGATAACCAAACATCCCAATCTGGTCATTTTAAACACTTTCTGTCAATATCTAAATATAAAATGAATTCTATCATGATACAGGATTTTATCCATCTTGTCCGCTCCTTATATAATTAAATGTATTTTGTCCAAAAGCAATCACATTTGAAAATATGTAATCTAAAAAAATATTCCGTCTTTAAAAAGCGTCATGTGACACTCTTCATGGATGGATTATGACACCTGAACCATATTTGACTGCTGAAAATGTTGTGAACACAGTTTGGCAGCACTGAACAGTCTGACATTAAAACAAACGTTTAGACATTCTGGTATTTTGCACAGGAAACGTAATTCTTCACATATTTTGAATTATAGTCCTGCCCATGGACAGATTTCATTATAGCTGTTTGACTACAAGACTCCAGTTACACAACTGGAATGAATTCAAGTTGAATACATTCTCTATTTTCCCCACAATTACTACCCAATTACATTGTTCTTTTTAATGTAATATGTATCCTATCCATTACATTTATTGCAAGTACAGTGCCACATTTTAAGAGGCTTTTTATGTAACTACTTTGTTTTACATTTTACAGGCTGGATCCTGGATATAGTAGCGTAGTGAATAATATATGACAGGATTTTCCCCCATAATACTGACACCAGTGGAACAGGCCGAGGATGCCGCTTAGATTCTTCTTAATTTTGACTTTTTTATTACATATTTCAATAATGGCCTGTGTTATCATGTTAATGTGTTTGTCCTCAAAAACGTAGGCACGAGCTAGTCATATTTTTTTTAAAGAAATGCATTTAGCCAATTAGCATGCTATGGACTAAGACAGGTCACTTCTTTTTTTTACAACTGAGAATAGGCCTTTATAATGTCAGGTCATACATGTCACATATTTCACATCAGTATTATTTGTGTTGTTTGTTAAAATAATTTCTTGCAACAGGTATCCACGATGTGTCCACATGCATGTGTTGTGTGCATTGGTTTACAGGCAAACATGTGATGTGGATGTCCATACATGTTGATGTTGATTTAAGATCATTTTTATCCTATAAAAGGGACAGAAATCCGGTCATGGTTATTATTGTCATGGAAACCAGCTGATGGCAAGCATAAAGCAACCTCACACTCACTTTCTCTCTTTCTAGACTGGTGGGGGAATCAGCCGAAAGTAAAGGTGTTACTGTGTTGGATCAGTTCCAAGTAGTCACTCCTCCACACACACACACACATACACACACACACACACGCACACACACACACACACACACACACACTCTTCGCAGGCATGGTTTTAGCTTCAGCAACACAAATACACAGTCAGACATCCTCTCCTGCAGTGGATATATAGCCAGAGCGCCCTCTGCTGGTGACAAGTATAACTGCAGCTACAAAACCTGACTTCTACACACCACCATCGTCGTCATCATCATCATCATCATCATCATCATCATCACTGTCGTCGTCAGACCACATGATTTGACTTCAGTGCAAATAACCATCAAACAAACAAAACCCCTTTATTTCCCTCAAGTATCTTTAAAGTTAGAAAACTTGTTTTATTCCCCATTGTCTGACAGTCTGTGTGTGTGTGTGTGTGTGTGTGTGTGTGTTCCAACTACCATGTTTACACTACATTCACATTCACCCATTCCTACACTGATGCCATGCAAGGTGCCACCCTGTTCATACACACACACACACACACGCCCAAGGCAGAGGCTTCAGGAACAATTTGGGGTTCAACATTTTGCCTAAAGATACTTCGACTTGCAGCTGTGGATCCAGGGACTGAACCGCCGGTCCTCCTATCAGTGGACGACCCGCTCAACCTCCTGAGCCACAGTCAGCTTTAGTGAAGATTAAGTGGAAAAATAAGGACGTTTCATACAACCTGCCACAGAAATGTTGAAGTGATTGTCATTTGCACTGCAATCTCACCTTTTTATGATTCAAATGTAATGTAGGGAGATGGAGAGGAGGACATATAAAAGAAATCCTGTCTTATTTCTGTCTTGTTATTTATAGTCATAGTCGTAGCACAGATTCATGCACAAAATACTGCTGCATACACAGAAACCTTCTCACACTGACATTGTCACACATGGATAATGCCTTGCATAGGCATATACACACACACTGTACTCACACCTGGCAGTGACAGAAACTATAGTCTTGATAGCATCTGGTCAGTAATCAGGTCCAGATTAGGGGACTGTTAATTAAATGTAATCACATTGCCTCCTTATGGCCTAACGCCATATTGTCAAACAGGACAAGACACATGGTTAAATCCTGAGCAACATCACGCCGGCTGCAAACAAACTTCAGTCTGAGCCCTGAGTTTTACATTTCAGATGTTCAGCAGATGCTCAGATATTTAGGCAGGCTTACATTAGACTGGAAATTTTACTGCTGAGCAGAAATCATAGATGAGGGTTTGAAGTTGGGGTGAGACTCTGAGACAACAATATCTGAAGTGATGTGAAAAACCATTCACTACGTCTAGGATTTAGACAACTCTGCCAACCAAGGCCTTATGCTAGCAGTGACACAGAAGAGAACAAAGAAGAGAACAAACAGAACAGTGGCTGCTTGCTTGCTGAGATGGATATCAAGAGTTTTGATTTTTTTTGTCCTGAAGGTTTAGAATTAGAATTGTGTGCTGCTCCCACTACTAAAAATTTACATTTGAATTTGAATTAAGCAAACATTTCAATTAAACTACTCTCTGCTGAATGAATTGTCTTTGTCATCACTTTTAAACTGATAGATAAGTTCTTTTGGTATGAAAGAAACAAAACAAGATCCAGTGTTGCCTTTTAGTTCTCTATTGTATCAAGACTATCTCTCCACTCTGTTACATATTCCATATGAATGGGGGGGTGTGGGGTGCTGTTGGGGTATGTGGGTATATTGCCTTGCCCAGTCGCACCGTATGGCTTACCTGTAAAGCACCTGGTGCAGAGGTGCCTACCTGAACTGAGTCAGGGTGCAGTATATGACGTGTGTATATGTATGTGCAGGTTACAGCACGGAATCTACTAACCTGTAATAGTTTGGGCATCTGTCCACAGGCAGCCTCCCTAAATTGCTCTTTCCCTTACTCTATATTCCTGGTTATGTTGGCCTCCCAACCACAGTGCATCTGTACTTCTTCTGCCTGTGACGGTGCTTCTGTCTCCCTTCAGCTGCTGTTTTCCAGTGGTCTTGCAGTTATGGGAGGAAACCGTGATTCCCTGTACTGACACATTACATGAGCTAACTCACTTGACCTGCACTGACCGCAGACAGTCAGCGAACGGCTAAACTCAACTCCACAGATGAACTGGCATCTCATCCAGTGCAAGAATAAACACGGTAGTTAGAAAGCGGAGTGCCTCTGAAGCATATTGCTTTTGGTCACCAGCTGTGACACTCAGTGGTCATCTGTGATGAGTGCAGACCAAGCTGGCTAACAGTGATTGGCTTTGGAGGCATATTCATGGGTTGTGCTGACCATGATCCATGGCTAACACTTTTGACCCGTCACTACAGTTTTCTCACAGACCTTGTGTAACAAGTTCAGCCGCTTTCACCACTGTCAATGACCCAACATGCAGAGGTGCTGCTAGCAGAACTGTCCACACTTTTAGTTTTTCTCCTACTTTTTGTTGGCTCCCAAGCAAGACTGGGCTTTGGTCCAATTCAGAATGTTGACAGTTCTGAGGCTGAGGCAAGCCATCACTGCGAGGAACTAGTTCACAACCATCAACCTCAAGGATGCGTAGTTTCAAAGAAATTACAACATTTCTGGGCTTGGTCCTGGACTCCAAGGGGGTGATCATTGTACTAACCATGGAGAGGCAACAGGCCGTCAGAGCCTGCCTCTGCTGCTTCCAGCTGTCCCCTCACCTCATGGTCTAATAGCAGCCACGGCACAAGTAGTCCTCGGTCTTACCAGACCAAAGTAATAATGATGGACAGAGTATGACATAACACGTCATCAGCTCTTCTCCCTGAGAGCTGACGATCTGCCTCTGGCACACCAGTGGACTCAAAGTCTACTTTACATCTTCTGCCCTTTCACTCGTTGATTCAGGTGGAAGAGGTCAGGCTGATTTTGGTGGCTCCTATCTTGGATGGGGCTCATATTGGTGGCCCTTAAAAGGAACAGGCTTTCCAGAACCTGAAGTGAGGATAGAGGCCAGAGGTCTGTGCACCTTCAACCAGGGGTGCCTAGTTGTGGGGCTCACCAGGTGGATCAGCTATTATTAACATTTAAATGACACACATACCTGAGATGAATGGGCAACCAAGAATGAATAAAACTCTTCAAGCCCGTATTTGATGCAATTTTACTAAATGATTATCAAAAGATTGCTTGTATTTCCGCCTTTACTTGCAAATGGCTTGCACTCGTGACAACAAGCACTGTCAGTGTTGAATCTACTGAGGTGTAACCAGACTTTTGAGCATTTAATTCTCTCTGCTGCTGCCACCAAGAGCAGGGTCTGTGTGTGTGTGCTTGTGTTTGAGTGTGTGTGTTGTGTGTGTTTAAGTGTGAGTGTTGTGTGTGTGTTTGAGTGCACGTGGGAGACAGTTGCAGAGAAGTCTGCTGTTACCCTGAGAGGGATATTGGCAGCAATCAAAGCAGTTTGTGCCATTGAATACTGAATGAGGATGGCCATCCTCATAGCTGAGGAGTCATGAGGATTTCCTGGCTGACTTCCAGGAAGTCCTCATGGCTAACTTCCTGGTTCCTCTGAGGTAGCCAGAGGCTTTCAGCTCACAGGAGTAGACCTGTACCTCTATGGGACTTGCATGCGGTCCTTCGCATGGGTGCCTAGTTATAGTGAAAAGTAGGAGTGCATGACAAGTGATGAGCAAGCAGAAGTATGGCAGGAACACCTGAAAATCCTGCAACACAGTGCCCTCAGTCATGACCAATAAAGCTACTCCTTCAGTTTAAAGCTCAGTTTATAATGTAATGTGTATAATGTAAAATATTTTATTGTGTTCTGCAGAAATTTCAGCAGTGAGCATTGTCACTCTGTTGTCTAAGAGTGGCATCATGCACATATTCCATAGTTTGCCAAGACAAATTGCAAAGCCACTCAAAACGAAGCTTTTGTTGTGTTTGTGACCTGACTCAACATCATGTGCATTTCAGTATCTAATCCAGAATAAATTTAGAAAATAGCTCTAAACCTTCAAAAAAGAAACCCTAAACCATAAAAAAGTAAATCCTAAAGCACACTAACATGCAAATAGTTCTGCTGATGGTTGCAGGAGCAAACGCAACAGTCTTTGTGTCTTCATTTTGGATGGAAATGTCCCCACAATGGCTCCAAAATGAGAAACGCATGTGTGTACTTATCTTACGTAATCATTTTAATTTATTTCATTTCAGTTTTATTTCAACTTCAGACCTGGCAGCTACAACTTTTGCCATGTTGCTCAGCTTTTGTGGTTTCCCCTTGGAAACAGTGCAGAGCTGATGCAAGATCTGGTGGGCAGTGCCTGCTCATGCTTGTGGGAGCTGCCCAATCAGAGCAGACTGGGCTTTTCAGAGGGACTTAAAGAGACAGAGGCTAAAATGGAGGGTTCAGAAAGAGGGCAAAAAGAGCAGTATTCAGTGTAGATATTGTGAGAGAAATAATCTGTTTTTCAACATCACAGCATGTAAAATATTGTCCAAAGTTTTTTTTTTCTTCCATATTCTGAATTCAGCCAAGAGGAGCCCTCTGGGTACAGCTTCCTGCAGCACAAAACACCCCTTAAAACTAGAGACAGTCAATCACAAATGAAATATAACACACAGTAATTAGCAGTGTCCCCTCAGCTAGCCAGCCCACAGGATAATGTTTTTCTGTGAGTCTGTAATGGCTGCCGTTAGCCCGTGTCAGCATTGGTTAGCTCTGCCTATGGCACGCACAAGAGTTTGTCTGAACCAAATCAAACAGGTTATTGCAAAAACGTCCTCTTGATCATCCATTGTAACATGATACTGTAGGGGCCGTTGATGATCTTCTTTAAATGTAAATGTGTGAATAGTGTGAGTCACATGGGAACTGTGTGCTGCCTGTGTAGACAGCTGGATTCATTCAAATGACAGATGAAATGACTGAAAAACACAACTGAAATGCGTGCTGTCTTACTGTATTTTAAGATTGTCTTTGATGTGTTTGGTCTACAACAGTGTTCTGTTCAAGTTTCTGAATGTGCTGAATATATAAAAACCTACAGTAATAGAGTGTTGTAGATATTTCAGCAGCCATACTTCGTATTCCAAGTTTACCAATTTACATACTTCTCATTTTCTTTCCCGGCATATGGAGTTTTCTCACTTGTCAGCATGTGACCTATGGAGTTTTGATAACAGCTGAGCTTACGTCATAGATGAGTGTACTGAGCCCAAAGCATCACATACAACCAACCATCAACATTCACCCACCGTCAGACAGAGTTAGGCAGGTTTGTCTTTCAGTGTGATGCAGCGTCATGCCGGCTTTACAGCATCTCTTGGCATCTCAGCCGCAACATCGTGTTGATTACAAACAGCCTGCGGGGTTAGAGCCCAGCCTCTCCGTCTTACTCTGAGAAGAAGATTTATTTTCTGGGGTGGGAGAATATGAGAGGGGAAGACTTTCACACTCTCAGAGGCTGTAGTTGTGCATGACCAAAACAATGTGAAAGCATGTGAAAGCCAGAGTGGAGAGTGCCAGACATCATAATTAGACTTGTAATAAAAGGTAAAAAGATCCCTGCCTAAAAGGATGTTTAGAAACTGTGCAGCTACCAAGGCTGGAAATGAGATGACCATGAGTGCCATCACTGATGTAATCAAAGCACACCAACAGCTCTATGTTTGTGCAGCAGTGGAGCATAAAGTAGAGTCAGAGACACAGTTTACTCTGTGCGGCAGCGCTCTGACAGTTTGGTGATGGAAGTGAGTCAAAAAACCAACAAAGAATTTCCTGTCATTTTGTCATTGAACACAATTGACAAGTGTTGATGAAACATTTCAAATACCATCCTTCACTCTGGCAGTAGAGGACAATTGTTGGCACTGTAACAGTTATTTACATTTAACTTTAATCATTTAAAGGTCATGAAAACGTTTTTTTTTTTCCAATCAGCTTCTTACTACGAGTGATGGGGTCTCACATGAGCACACTGTTTTTTGCCATGCTTAGAACTGTGTTTATTTAGAGATTTTTTTTATCTTGATATTCTTTGACATGGAAAGGGAGGCTCAGTTGGAAAAAGTTGATTTCCATTATGTACTTCCAAGCTCCAATCAGTTTATCATTTACTGGGTTGTTTGGTCGCTATCAAATCTGATCGAACCACACCCACACAGATGCAGATGAGAATACTGATGAGAATATGCAAAATTCTTTTATATCCCAGCCCAGATATAAACACAATTACAACTGTCACTGGCAGTCAAAAGCATTGCTAACAGAATGCTGACCAGCATTTGTCAATCCTCGTCCTGGGGGTCCACTGTCCTTCATGTTTTAATTGTTTCCCTGCTCTGGCAGACCTGATTCAAACAATCAGGTCATCATCACGTTCTGCAGAAGCCAGATATTGACCCATGCAATTGAGTCAGGTGTTTAGGAGCAGCAAAACATCTTAAACATGCTGGAAAGTGGTTCCAGCAGCATTCCTTGGAAATCCAGGGGAGAATGTATACATTTTGTGCCAGGCCATACCCATATTCGCATAAGGTCTCCAATGCGAACAGCCATGGCGCTCCTCTCAGTTTTGGCAGTTTCATTTGACTAGAGTGAACTGGGGGATTCCGACTCCAAACGTGGAATCCACGAGCAACCCAGGCTTCCAATTAAGTCCATCAATCCATTCATTGTCTATACTGCTTATCCTTAAGGGTCGAGGGGAGCTGGAGCCAATCCTAGGGTACACCCTGGGCTGGTCACCAGTCATTTGCAGGGCCAACACATAGAGACAGACAACTATTCATGCTCACATTCACATGTACAGGCAATTAACCTGCATGTCTTTGGACTGTGGGAGGAAGCCGGAGTACCCAGAGAAAAACTATGCAAACACGGGGAGAACATGCAAACTTCAGACAGAAAGTTTCAAGGTTCAAACCATAAACCTGCCAGCCAGCAGATTCCCACCTGGAAGTACTTGGGGGCAACAATGCTAACCACCGCACCACCATGCTGCCTTCCATAAAGTCATAGCAAGAATTTAAACAAGAAGCATAAGCTGAAAAGTATCAAAAGCTACAACAAGAAATAAACTCAAGTGCAAGAGGATCATCAGTTATACATATGTAAACATTCACATTTGCTTGAGCACCTTGTCTCCTGCCTGCATCTACCATTCTTCATGGAGGCTGTGGCCACTGGATTGGCAGTTGCCCCTGTGTGATAATAGTAGCCTTAGAAAGTGCATGCCTATTGTTGCTTTGGCCTCTTGTCTCCAGACAGCATCCATTGTTCTCCTCGGAGACAGCTTCCAAAGGGCTGGTGGTTGGCTCTGTGCAGTGGATAAAGCATGCTCAGTTTCCAAAAAGGTGTGCATATGGATGTTCAGGAAAGAGAACTGCACTATTGTTAATGAGTGTCAATAAACCTCTGGAAATGAGTCTTATCCTTGTATCCTTATTTGTGCTATTTTCATGTTAAGAAATGTCACCAACCTTTTGATTGGGAGCTTTGATGCAGCCATCCTCTTGTCATAGTGCAACCAGCAAGTAAACATCTCTGATTGTGTGACCATTTACACATGAAACATGTGACAGCCGGAAAAGCATTGATGCATCATTCAGTGACATATTTAGAGCCTTATATCTTATCTTAAAAACATCTGTCATGGTCATTATTGTGACAGATGGGATTAGATGGGTTAAAGAAAGCAGTTGCTTTGAATAAATAAACCACTGAATGAAATGAAGCTCAAATGATCCAATGACAAAGATACACTCAGAGGGATAAGTCGAGTCCCATGATCTGTCTTTTTTTTTTATACTGAAGAAATCAATATGATTCTCAGGCAAGCTCTGGAGTTATAAGCAATGTCTTTTTCAATGATTTCCAAGGGGGTTTGTGGATGTTTGATGGAGATAATGATATACTGCGAAAGTGTATGCCATGCTGAATCTACAAATATGTGTATCATTTTTGTGTGATTAGTGTTATGACTTTGAGAAGGGGTGTGGTTTTTGATGCAATCTGGTGTGAAGCGTTTTAAAGTACCTTAATTGGCTCCACGAGGTGTATGTGAGATCCACTGCTGTTGCAACTACGGACCAAGGTGATAAGTGGGCCAAATCAACAGGCCAAACTCTAATAACTCACTTTCAGTTGTATACAGAACATCTTTGCGTCACGTCTCTTACCCTGCGGCTCCCAAGGAGGTCATGGCCTCACAAGTTTGCACAAAAAATGCTGTATTAAATGAATGCATGGTTAGAAACTGAGTTGAGAGTTAGCAAGTTAGGTAGCTTGGATGTCAAGTTGTTGAACAGGATTTAAGGCCATTTTGAGAATAAATGTGAGAATTAAAGTCACTCAACCTTTTTTAATTCACCAAATGTAATCTAACAACAATCATGCTGTAGTTGCCTTGTGGGTATTGTTGGAATAACAAAAAAGAAAAATGTAAGCAAGTTAGGTTTAAGTTTAGTTTCACTTCTTTGTATGGTTTATTGAGATAAAACATAATGAAGGCAGCTTTAATTTTACCCCAAAGCAAATCATGCTTAATAGTTTAAGATGAATGCAATTCTTTGAAGAAGGTGGACATCTCTTGCACATTTGCATTGCATTTTGTATTTTTGTATTTCTATTTCTTTTCAATTTTTTATCTCCTTTTTCTTCGATTCTGATGTTGCTGTTGTGTAATGACAATTTCCCCCTTGGGGGATAAATAAAGGTGCATCTTATCTTATCTTACATGCAATCATGCTCACAGCAAGAGTATTGTACATTGCCAAGAGCCCGATGAAAACCTGCAAAATGGACAAAGCCTTGCATCCATTCATGTCAACACAAAGTTGGAATTAAATTTATTTCATTATTTTTTAAATAATTGTGTTTGTTTATTTATCTTTTTTTTTTTAAATCTAATTGTGCAAGTAAGATGCACCTTGTATCCAGCCTTGGTTTTGTCTGTTTGACAAGATGGTTAGACAAAGTCTGTATGTTCCAGACACAATGAATGGTAAATATGTCCATGTGCAATATTTATCTCCCATAATAGCACCCATCTCTTCACTCACTTTGACAATTTAATTATAAAATCATCAAGACTGGTAAATCATACACAAATTAAGCTAAATAGAACTGTCAAAGGATGGACTCTGACGAGCAAACAATCCTGCAACAACTCAACTGGAAATAATGAATGATACTGTTGGACTTGCCTGGATGAAAATGACCGTGTTTAGCTTCACTATCAAAACGTAATGGACACGCTGCTGTAGCAACCGTATTAACACTTTTTTCTTGCTTTTTTTTACGTTTTTGCATTAAACTAGTGTTTTATTAGTAATGTTGTTTTATGTCGTTGCCCCAGAAACATGAAAAAGCACCAAATACCTCTACAAATCTGACAGTAATCAGGTAATAGATGCAGCTTCAATATCCTGCTTTTATGTCAGTTCAGATGTTATTAGCCAATCTACATGTATGTATTGGATTTTTTGTGAGACCGTTTTCCAGCAGTAGCTACATTCACATTTGGTTTGTAATGTTAAAGGCTTGTGTGCTACTTTTTGAATATGGACGAGTGCCATCTTGACTAGCTGCAGATATAATGAAAAGCAAATATTCATTTTTGTTTTATCAACTTGAATTTGACCCGTGCAGTGCTTTTGACTGTTATTTAGCAACAACAACCATGCCTGACTGCCTTGATCGAACAGGGAGACATTCACAGTAACATTGTATGTTTGTGTGTGTGTCTCTGTAACACTGTAAATGTTGAATTTACTTTAAACGCGAGGTTTAGATTATTTTCTAGTCCTTACACTTTACATGTCATATGTACATTTAAAATGATTGGTGGCTGTAATCATTTTTCCTGTCCATACTGATAGATAGCTTCTAGCTTGTCACACTTGGTAGACAGTGAGTTGACATTTCACACGAAAAATCGATGGTAAAGCTGACTTTTATCTTCTTCTACTAGCTGCTAGCTTAGCCTTAGGCTTAGCACCAGCTCTGCAACTGCAGTAAGGTTTCTTGTTTTCTTGTTTGACTCCTTGTCCAGTACCTAATAACGCAAGAAATGCTTATCTTCTGTACAAAAACACATACAACTCAATATGTGCTGCCACACAGTATGGCAGATCATTTGAAAAGAGTTTTCTACTTTACGAGACCACACAGTAAGAAATTGCTGACTAAATTGAAAGTCCTGGTTCTGTGCAGAAAGGTTCCCCTGTGCGAAGCTCATATGAGTCTTCTGCAGTTTGAGTTTGTACCTTTTGTAATATATCAATAATAACTATGTTTAGTTTTTTTTTCTATGTTTTCTTTGTTTTTTCTAAGTCACTCAGAAATACATGGCCCTGTTTGATTAAGCTGTTTCAGGATCAGGGACTAATTTATACTTACAAACAATTAACGAGGCATGGAAAAACATTTTTTTTCCTTCTTTCACTTCTGGTTTGTACTGTAGCAGTTAGACACTGTTTGAAATATGTGGAGAATAAACACGAAGCTGAGAAAGCCATTGGCTGTCTGAAAGGAATCCATCTTGGTATCCCTCCTCACATCATAAAGTGCTGTATCCATTCAGCCATATGCCCTGGATGCCTATAAATCTGATGGGCCATTTCCTCACCTCCCTCCCTGTCAAGGAACTGCTCTATTTGGCGTCTTTTACTGCTGGCTGTGAATTTCAATGTAGTAGGTAAGATGTAACCTCTGTTGTTTGTTCAGACAACAGTCACTTTTCATACAGCCACGTTAAAGCTTGATTGTGTTCTTATTAAGTAAACATAAGGAAAACCATAGTAGTGAAGAAGTATGTTTTAATTTGAGGAAAGAAACAAAAAGCAACCCAACAACTTAATGATCGAAACAACTTTATTGGAGGTCATACTCGAGTGGGTTCACCTGAAATGTTGGTCCCTCGTGCTGCATTTGCCATAGTTGTCCTTTGCAATGAGTCAACGGACCACTACAAGTTAAGCTTGCTAATCAAACTGTTACTTTGGTTTATACGATCATCTCTAGCTTATCACTGTGATTTGAAAGTGACTGATACAAAAATGTTCAATTTTTTTGACAGAAGCCATCCTCCCTTCAAAATTCTGATTGGAATTTGGAAATCCCTCCAGAATTATATTACTCATAATGCAAATATTCATGCAGTTTGACCTTTAAACAAACAGGAACTGTTCTTTTCATAAATTTCCTGCTTTTTCCTGCTTATCTGTCAATCTACAATATAGACTGTTATTGAATAACTAAATCTTCATCAGACTGGGTACCCTAAAACTACGTCTTACCAGTGGCCAGATGTGTACCAATTTGGACACCTGACACTAACAAGTTCGAGAACCACTGGTCTATACAGTGGTCAGCCACCAATGTGTTACCAAATTAGCTTGCAACTAATTGTGCTTACTCTGCTACCCAGCAACATAACTGTCACCTAGCAGGTTGGAGCAATCCCTCTAGAGTCTCCCAATAGAGACATCCCCAATCCCCAAGTGACATGGCCACCCCACTTTGTGTTGCTTTACCTGTTTGACTTCTTAGCAATATTGCTATGTTCACAGATCTCATCAACTTGGGTTACAACAATGTTAGACTAGAATTACACCCAAAACTATGACAATAAATTTGTAATAAACCATTACAATGCTTTGCCAGCAAAACTTCTTGTTGGGGGTTACACAATGAGATAGAATTCAACCAAAAACATATCCAAAGCTGCGCTCCCTTTATGTAATGTCTCACTAACTCCTTTATTTGTTGGCCAACTACCCAGCGTCATTAAGGTATTTGTGTCAAATGACCAATTATATTAGCAAGCTTCCTGCTAAACTCTCCAGCTTAAAATTGGAACACAGCAGGGCCATAACAAGACAAAGAGACATCAAGACAGAAAAAGGCAGATAGACAGTGACTGGGAGAGGGCCAGAACGACAGGGAGAACAAGGGAGACAGGGCAGCTAAAGGAGCAGAAGGAGCAGTCAGATTTATGGCAGTGTGAAGGTGAGATAGATGGCTGTTTGACCAGTGGGCTGCTGAAAATGGTCAAGCAGCCCTTTATGGTCCAGGAGAGAAAATGAGGTAGCTCTCCCACAACTATCCATCAGAGCCATTTAGAGGGTTGTTGGGGCCTGTAAATGGTTGTGTGTGTGTGTGTGTGTGTGTGTGTGTGTGTGTGTGTGTGTGTGTGTACATTAGACTATTACAGCCCCCCTGACTTTAATGGGTGCATGCAAGCTCTGTCATGGAGCTGTGAGGTGAAAGGTGAGTCTTCAGTACACAAGTGGAGCAGGCAGTCAGAGAAGCAGCAGCAGTGCTGGGTCAGGACAGATATGTTGTTGTTAGGATTTGTGGTCAGACAGACAGTAATCCACAGCTGATAAACACTGAAAACATGGCAGGCAGATATTTGTACTCACTGTAGATCCAGGTGAACAAGGAGCATGTGAAGCTGATAGATTCACTCTGCTCTCTGCTGATGATGATGGCCTTACTTACCCCCCCCCCTTAACCCTTGAACACTAACGTTGGGTGATGTTCATCGCGTGGGTTAATGCTGAATTTCTGCTGTCTGAAATTCTTGATGTGTGTTTTCGATCAAACCTGCTGTTAACTTTGGAGGTGGCATGATTGTACTTGAAGACAATAGAAAGATGTGAGTGGACATGGACACTCCATGGGCCATATGTATAAATGACATGTGCTCAGTACTCTGCGTTACGCAGTGGCACCAAAATATGTTGGGTTTTGCACCAGTTCTGGGGCAATTCGGAAATAATTAATAATCATCTAGGATAATTAACAATTATATTGATTAATGCAGGGGTGCCCAATACGTCGATTGCAATCTACCGGTCAATCGCGAAGGTAGTGCAGATAGATTGCGTGATATTAAAAAAAAAAAAAAAAGATTTTAGTCTATCATCTATCATCCCTAATTAGGACTAAGCAGTTTAGAAAATAAATGAATGTATGTATCCTCCCTACTGCGTTTGCGACTTGATTGACGTACAGGGCGGCCAGTCTCTGATCTCTTCTCTGCTACGGGTCACGGGCAGGGACATGTGCGGTCAAACGGGCTAGCTACTGCACAACTCCAGCGAGCGAAGTTAACTGGTTAGCCTTCCAATTTATATCTACTAAAGAAGGGATACTCTGGGATGGGGAATGGGATAGGAAGGGATATTTGACTCCATTCAGTGCAAGTCATCAGAGTAAGGTAGTGACCATACATGTTGCTCTTGTCACTTGTGTGCAATATTGATGGTTACATCACTGTTTGTCACCTGTGTGCATTACTGCTGTTAGTTTTTATGTGAAATACCAAGGTTTACATTAGTGTACACCAACATATATTGTATATATAAAGTATACTCAGTATATAAATAAATATATGTTTAGCATTTTTAATGTAGGTAGATCATTTTTACCTGGTCATTTTAAAAGTAACTCGATTGGGGCACCACAAGTATTGACTGGAATATTATAATGTGAATGACAAAATGAAGGTGACACGGTATTGGCAATGACGTGAGAGAACTCTCAGGTAAGCTAACACTAGCTAACTAAGTCAGTCAGTGAGCTATATTGACAGGTATTTCATGATGTAATTGCTAGTTTCTCAATGCTTAATGTCAACATTACATACCATACTCCCTGTATGTTCTTTTCAATGCCAGTTCCACAATCCTCTTCCACTGGAGGGTGGAAACAGATTTGTTGTATGAAAATAGATGGAGAATTAAATCAGGACCTCAAAGCAGACCACCATAACTTCACTCACTGTGGTCTGCTGTGGTTTTGTGACAGATTTTGTGACACTAGCAGGGGCACAAATGCCATGGTTGGAGTAGGGTGTAAAATTATTTTCATATTTTATTGCCATCAGCCTTCTTGAAATCCCTAGCCTGGTTGCGTAATGACAGCTGCTCTGTTACTGTTGGAGAACCTCACTGATGTGACAAAATTTGTGAAACTGCACTTTTCTGCTGTTCTTCTCATTGACAGGTCTAATGAGAGGTAGAGCAGGCTCAAGTATTGATATGTAAGAGATGTCTTAGGGTGTTAAGGGGGAACATCCACCTATGTCTAACTATGGGAGTGGAAAGGAGGCTCGTGCACATGCATTGAGCTCCACGATGACTGAGATGTCTTACACAGAAACATGCAGCTTTAGAAATCTGATGAAAAGGATGCATCTACTTATTTTTGTCTTTGTGTGTAAGTACAGTTTTAGTCGAGAATTTACACATCATATACATCATTTAAATTAAAGAATAAGGAAGTACAAAGCAGGGATAAAACTGTCGACTAGTTGGTGGAAAGATTCCTGTACAGACTGACGTTTGTGTTTGCTGATTGTCTGACTAATGATCACTTCTGATTGAAGTGATGACATTTATAAAGGACTATTTCTCTGCTGTGACAGTAAAGCAGCTGCAGCCATGTTTCCCTTTGACCTGGAAAAAATTATTCTAAAGAGAATTTCAACTTCTGAGTTTTTGTCATGTCTTATCTCAAGATGCTTTCCATAAAGAGCAGGTTTAGACCAACCTCTTTAAGAGAGAGACCCAACGATTCAGTCAGTCAGTCAGTCTAAGCCTATAGCAGCATTACTAGATAGATAGATAGATAGATAGATAGATAGATAGAAATACTTTATTGTTCCCCCGGGGGGAAATTCTGGTGTTATAGTATAGAAATAGTATAGAAATAAAAGTGACCACCACCATGAATACAAACAAATAAATAAACAAAATAAAAATGTACAAAATGTTGCAGGTAAAAAAAAATAAATACAAAGTGTAATATACACTATAAACAGTACGTGCAAACCAAATGTAATTTGCAGAGTAAAACCAAAGTGCAAGTTAAATAAAAACTGTAGTGCAAGTTTTAAAGTCCAGTAGTAACATGTTCATGTTAAAGGGGCTGCTCCAAGGCCCGAGCCAGCCCTAAACTATAAGATTTATCACAATCTTATAGCATGCATAACAGTGTAAATTAATGGAGTGTTTCCTGATAATATTACCCAGAGGAAGCATATATAAGGTAAATGATATCAGTCCAAGCACTGAACCTTGTGGAACTCCATGTCTAATTTTAGTGTGGACAGAGGACTCATTGTTAACATGTACAAACTTAAGTTGATCTGAGAAATAAGACTTAAACCAGCTTAATGTGGTTCCTTTAATGCCAATTAAGTGTTCCAGTCTCTGTAATAGGATGTGATGGTCAATGGTATCAAATGCAGCACTCAGATCTAACAAGACCAGTACAGATCGAAGTCCTCTGTCTGCTGCCATAAGGAGGTCGTTTGTAACCTTCACCATTGCTGTCTCTGTGCTATGGTTCGCTCTAAAACCTGACTGAAAATCTTCAAATAGGCTATTGGAATTTAGAAAATCCCACAGCTGATTGGCTACTACTTTCTTGGTGATCCCTCAGCTGCAGAATGATGCATTAAGTGAATTTCACAGTGTTTCCACAAGTTAATACCTCTTGCTAAGATCATGCAGTGCTTGATTTAATCTACGGGGGTCCTCATTCACTAATTCACTTTATTTGTTGCACTTAGTCATTCATTCATGTGTCTGTTATTAGTTGTGTGGGTGTGTGCACGTGTGTGTGTGTGTGTGTGTGTGTGTGTGTGTAGTTTGTAGTTTAATTAACCTTTAATTTTGGTTTTGGATTTTGATTATGTGACGTGTAACAAAAAAGTCAGTCAAGTCAAGTCAGTGTTTATGAGCCAAGAACTCCTTCACATTGAAACCTTCACATTGACATAATTTCTCCCTTTTCGATGGGTATGTATGTATCCCTTAAATTAGCGATGTAAAACACACATCACAACACACATTGAGATTACAACTGAATAATGATGCTATCTGGAGAAAACAACATTCAGTTATATTTCTGAGATAACTTAATTATGTCATTATCTTACTTACCTCAAGATAACGAGACAACATTTCACGTGATAATGAGATAATTAACAGAGTAGTGTGTTGATTGACTTTAACATAACAGGATGATTAACACGCTTTTAATGAATGTTAGCAATCACAGTAACAATAACAGTAGCAACAGTGGTTATTATCGGCTTCTGCAGATTTTACAAGTGTCACAAGTGGTGGTGGAGCAACGCTGTGAATCTTGATTTAACAACATTGTGGAAAATGCTATTTTATTGGATAACTATAAGCCAACCTAATATGACTTTCTATATATGTGGCTGTAATCGTAGAATATGGTATTTGTCCAACCCTCATACTAACTTCAGTAGATCTTTTCAGTTTTGAAAAAAAAAATACTTGTAATACGACACAGATTCAGTTTTTATCAGAATATCAGACAGTGTTCACTGTTAGAGTATTTAAGCCAGTGTCAGCCAGTGTCAACTAAAGCTACGATGAAGAAAAATACGGTCAGGGGAAGGTATGTATCAGGTAATTTATCAGGTATGGTTAGTGAGGGAACTAAAACCATTAGATTAAGGTTAGGAAAAGTGTTTGGTCATGGTTAGATATTGCAAAATGTCATCACTGACTGGTGGAATGAGATAAAATGTGAACCCTTGGCCTCAAGTATTGATTAAAAGCAATAAATACGCTGTTGCAAATTAGTTGATGAATATATGAATATGAATATAATTTATATGAGATAGCTTGGCAATTAAAGGTGTGTCTCTAGTCACTGCTATTTGATCATTATGAATAAAGAAACATTCTGATGACTGCTCTACTTTCTCTACTTTCAACAGCTTGGATGAGCTAGCACAACACCACCCCATCGGTTGTCTGGAGCTCAGTCGTCCTGCCCTTCTAAAGCTAATAACGCAATAAACCTAATCTATCCTTAATACAATCACATCTATTCAAATCCAATCCCATCCCATACTCCTAATTGGATCTGGTGGATCATGTTACACCCTCTGGCTGCCTAGTTGTCATGGTGATGGGTGGCAGATACTTTCAGGACTGGTGGGGCTGAGGGAAAAAGACACATTACATTCACTGGTTCTAAAGACAACATGTCCAACAAGAGCTGTTTGGTCTGCCTGCAGATGTGTCAACTGCTAAATGCGGGACACAGCATGGTCTGATGAAGACTGCACATTCACTAAAACTGAATGAAACAGCTGAAGCTAGTCAGCTAAGCTAAGTCTCTGTCTCAACTGATGATACACACCATATCTTCATTTATGTGGCCAGTTTCACCATAATTGGATATTAAACTGCAAAATGTCTGGTTTAACAGAAAAGCTCACACTCACACGTACGGGCAACTTATGGCGCTTTGCCATTACACAGTTTTAGCTCAACTCACCTCGATTCGACTCGGGTTTGGTTGGTTTTCCATTACAGTTGCATACCACCTCAAAGTGGGCGGGGCCATCATAGCAAGGCGGCCCGAAACTCCGGTGGCGTAATTTGTATGCGACACAAACACAACACAACTAAGGACATGGAGTGTTTGGTTTGCGTGTATCCGTTTACCTCGTTCACAGAAATAATAAAAACGCACAGTCGCTGTTTCCAGGGTTTTAAAAATGGCGGGTTTGATTCTTGTGAGCGAGTCGCTCTCATGACTCATCCAGTGACGTCACTCCCTGGCCAATCAGTGGCCTGTAGTCTGTTGACGTCACATTTTCGGCTCGACTCAGCTCGCTTGGAACCCCGGCAGAGGAGGTACTAAAAAAGTACCTGGTACCAGGTACTATCGCCTAGTGGAAAACCAAAAAGTCGAGTCAAGTCGAGCCGAGTAGGTGCTAGTGGAAAAGCGCCATTAGATTCAGCAATTAACCTGCATGTGTTTGGACTGTGGGAGGAAACCAGAATACCTGGAGAAATCCCAGGCAAGCACGAGGGGAACATGTAAACTCCACACAGAAAGGTTAAAGGTTCAAACTGTAAACCTGCCGCCCAGATTTTGCCCCTTTTTGCTGTGGGGCAACAGTGCTAACTGCTACAGCATTTTGGTGCTAACCGCCACAACACCATACTGCCCTGTCGTTGGAGGCGAACTGCTAAAATGTCATCTTTTTTATTCTGCAGTAATTATTAAAGAGGTTACTTTTTAAAATGTTATAAAAGTTATAAAAGATATAAGATGCCCCCCGGTGCAAAGACATAATATGATCAGTGTGATTGGCAGCTGAGTTAGGCTAAGTACGTGAAAATGGCCTAACACAGACCATCATGACCCAATCAGTGTGAACACAGTCATATAAATTAAAATGGACCAAGTCACACATTCACATTATGTGAGAAATTTAATTTTCCATTTATTTGGGGTATTCACGGGATTCTCATTAAAATTATTCATGTCTGAGTATCTCTGCATGGCTGTCCAGAGGTTCTTTGTGCTGATAATTCCACGCTATACCAGATTGATTTTCAAGCTGGCCTGAAACAATTTTAGGTGAGATTTAAATCTGCCAAGGGTCACCAGCTTAACCACCCCTCCCACTACTTTCTCTTGCTCTTTCTCTCTTTATGCATCACTTTTTGTTCCTGGTTCTCACTGTCTGCCTGTGAAACTACATCCCCAGCATTGTAAATAATTTAAGTTTCAATATTATGTATTTAACTCTCCTCAGAAAAGGGTATGAAAATGTAATAACATTTGCATAATTGCGCATTAATTATACATTCAGCATTTTTTAACGAGTTAAGCGGACTTTTGGAGGCAGTACATTTTGTCTACAGTGTGAGGCGAGGTCAATTGCTAATAAATCAAAGACAGGGCTCAAATCTGTGAATAGGTGCAGTGTGAATCCATAATGGTGCTGAAGGAAAATGATCCCATATGAATGAGCGAAAACCACACAATAAGCTTCCATTCATATATGAGATACCCGATGATGGTTGCTTGATGTGGTTATTCAATATGTGCTTCCGTATAAGCATTGACAGTGTGCGAGGCAGGTATGTTCATTGTGTACACCATCTTAATTTAGCATGTTAACATGCAAACATAGAGCAGCTGAGGCTGATGTGAATGTCATTGAATATGTATTTTTATATATATATATATATATATTTATATATATAAGGTTTTTAGTCATAAGTCAAAGTATTAAAATCTTACATTTAGAGCTGATGATGGCAGTTTTATACAACATAGTCTGTTAACTATGGTCTGCCATGGTCTGGAGGAGAACCATTACATAATATATACATGGAGAGGGAGCTGTGTGAAGTCTGACAAATGCCACTTAATGTTACTTAAGTCAACATCGGTTTGGGCTGGAGATTCAAGATTGGAAATGAAAAACAGTGTTGGTGTGGACAAAAGCCTGGACAACATGAATGCCTGTACCAAATAAGGGAAGGCAAAACTCTGATCTGCTGAAGGCACTATTTGATAAGTCATAGAATCACATCTATCAATAAATAAAAGTCATGGGGTTTCCCCTGCCTGCCACAGTATGGACGAAATTCATGGCAATCAATCAGCTTTATTGAGATATTTCAGTTTATTTCAGCCATTTTGGACAAAATATATGTATAATTACAGGTGATGTTTCACTTGCTACTTCCATGATGACTATAAACTGGATCTTTTAACATTTATTCCACTTTACCAAGCACCATGCTGTCAAAGATTTATATTCCCTGATTATTCAAAACTGTGTAGTACCAACTACCAACATCATTACTGACATTGGGAATTATATGTAGGTCTGGCTTTTCATATTACGTTAGCCTGCTGTGACCCAAAGCAGCACAAATAATTAGGCGGTGCCATGTTGAGTTGACAGTTCTCATGGAATTCAAAGCTGCGCTAAGTGTGTTTTAACAATTACACACTACTCATTGCTGACCTTGCTGATCTGTGATGTGAAAAGAGGAAGGCAAAAGATCAGTGTGTGAGAGCAGTTTTGCGTTTACAAGACAGTTTGTACTTTCCTCTCAAGTTCTGTCTGAAAAAGATTTCTAACCAGCAAGCACATGGACACCTCAGAGTGCAGCATCTCAATTAGTGAGTAGGAGTTGCTCTACACGGTTACACCTCCCTACCCGATGTAGTCAATATGGCCATCAAATTTCCCATAAAATCTGGACTAAATGCAGCTTTGATCATAATCTACAGGAATGTGCTCTGTCTAATTTGTGAAAGTAAACTGCTCCTCACAAAGTACCCATCAGATTTTTCAGAGGTCCTGTTGTAATAATAATCATGTGTGAGTAAATGTCTCGATAATTGCAGGTTCAATTTGTTTTGGACACAATGTCCTTTTACCAGTTTCTCTCTTCCTCCCATCATTTGCAGAGGAAGGGTTAGAATCAATAGAGCAGAATTTTTTTTCCACTCTTAGGACTCCAAAGCAAATGTTGTTGTCATAAAGCCATAGTTAATGAATATGTAATTATGTTAATAAAGGTAGTATCACTTATATAAAAATCCATAGTCATAGAGCTTGAGTAAAGCATCTCATGTCACAAAACATTTACATTTTGGAGAGAACCGGTCAACATTTTGGAAAATATGCAATTTTTTTTTTGTGTATGCTACATATGATGCCAGAGTAAAGACAGGAAACAGAGGGAAACAGATAGCCTGGCCCTGTTCGAAGATAGCAAACTTTGCCTAGTAATACCTTGAAGACTCACTAGTTAATACATTATATGTTGTCTGTTTAATATGCGCCAAAACAGAAGTGGAACAAAACAATCATTTGTGGTTTCATGAGAGTTTCTTGCCAGATTCTTTCCTGGCCGGGCACACTGTCATCATGAGTTGCCAGGCAACCACCAGAGACTACAGAAAGTCACTGCACTGGGCCAAGACATAGTTCTGCATAAGACCTCAGATGAGACCAAAACTTGTCATCTATATGCTAAGCTAAGATGACTGCTGCTGGCTGATGTGTGCTGTCGATCTCCTCCTCTAACTATCAACAAGAAAATGAATATGCAAATGTCCCTGAATGAAAAGAAAAACTATTCCTTTGACATCAGTTCATTAACCATAATATAACAAGTTTTATACATTCAGTCTGTCATATAATTTAACGAAACATATTCAACGACAAGACAGGATGATGGCTCGGCTTTGTGGGAGAAGTGGCATTACTGTCTGTAACCAGTGCTTTGAAGCTGCAGAGTAGAAAAGGTGCAACTGATCCAGGTGTTCAGTGGTCAATAAGTTTATTTCTGTGTGACCAAGTGTATATTTCTACCTTTTTGTCTTTTTTTGAATTCTCTGTTCTCCTTTTCAACTTTCCTTTTCTTTGTAAACATTCAAAACGATAAACATAATTCTACAGACAATTGTAAGTGACTGACTCAACACAGCTGAAAGTTTATACATTTTGCCAATACACCTAATTTGCAATTGGGGTTGAATAATTTTGAGTGCAACTATATATACACACACCCTAGGACAGGGGTGTCAAAGCCAAAATTTAAAGTCACCGTCCAAGCCGCGGGCCGAACGGGCTCAATATTTATTGACCTCTTTTATTTAGAAATATGAATTTGAACAGCCAAACTTGCGTCCTACCTGCTTTGAAAGTCTCTGTTTTCAAAGTCCACTTTTTGTTTAGCCATTTATTTTGGGGGCTAGCTTAAGTGTCACCATCCCTCAGGCCTCAGTTTAATCTACTACCCTCTTAAGTCATTAAGGACAATTACTGTGATTTATGCAATGCATTCAACAACAAAATGTATTACGTTATGTGACGTTTCCCAACAGACTCAGTTATCTAGCAGCACACGACTTGGCAAAGTCCTTAGAATATGCCTGGAACACTCACAATGCTAATTTCGGAATTCAATTTAAAATTTTTCTAATAGATCAATAGAACACTGCGAAAAAAAACTGTACTACCCTCTTAAGTCATTAAGGAGAAAAATGTCCACTTCCAAAAAACTGCTATAAAAACTTTACAGATTAATATTTCTTTCTGCTTTTTTCTGCATAAATCTCTTGAACAACTTCAGCCCTGCTCAAAACTACAAAACATTCAATCAGTTTGATGATTTTAACCCTTTAAATGCCAGTTTGATTACTTGATGTCACTGTTGTTATTTATGAAAAAAACACGAACATTAGTTATTTTCCATATAACAAATGTTGGGCGGGCTGGGGGATTTTTTGTAAATCAGTCTTGGATATGTCAAAGAGTAGCCAAAATATTGACTTTAGATAGATAGATAGATAGATAGATAGATAGAAATACTTTATTGATCCCCGGGGGGAAATGCTGGTGCTACAGCAGCAAAGAAGCAAAAGCAAGTAAAAGTGACCACCAACAAAGGCATTTGGGTGCTGGTTCAGAAGTCTTGCCACAGTGGAGTGGATAGTGTCCATAGCAACCCCCGCATCAGCAACAATAATGGTGGAGGTGAACTCTCTAGGCAGGTAAAACGGGTGCATCCCCACAGCTAGCAGTTCAATGTCCGGGCTACAGAGACGTTCCTTCACATGTACATGCCCGGGATTGCACCACGTCTCATTCACCAATAGTGCAATCCCGCCTCCCTTCTTCTTGCCGCTCATAGCAACGTCTCTGTCCGCCCAAATCGTCCTGAACACTTTGATGCATTATTAGTTTTTGTGTAGCATCAGATTTAAAATGTACTACCCTCTTAAGTCATTAAGGACAAAAATCCCATTACAGTCCCATTAAAACCACATTAATCTCATAGCCATTATAAAATATAACATGTATTCTGTAATGTTAGGGTTTCATTTTTGAGAAAAATAGTAAAATGTGTCATTTTTACTGTTCACCACTAAAATCTGCCATTTCCCCATTATAGGCCTATGTATAAAATGCTTGTCATTCCATTAGTTTTTGTGCTTGTGTTATTGAGCTTACTAGGCTATTTTAAGAAAGTGTGTGTGTGTGTGTGTGTGTGTGTGTGTGTTTGCTGTTTCATGTGTCTTTCGAAGTATACAGACTGACCTTAGCTTGACCTTATTGTAGAACTTGTAATGTCTGATAAAGTAACTTTAGCATACTGTCATAGACAGCCATGCATGCACTCCTTCAAGCAAATAAAAACATGGGCCCCCCCATGGGCATGATATAATCATGCAGCCTGTAACTCCCAGAGAGATGCTGGAAAGTGAAACATCCACATCCTCAGGAGGAGAGTCTGTTGTGGACTTTGTGGTGGAGTCAGATCATTCTGCTTCCTCTTCTTCCTCTCCTGACCTTTCCACTGAGAGTGGAGAGGACACAAAGGATCCTGGAACAGGATGGACTTCAAAAAGTGGGCAAGTCTGGTTTCCTACTAATGCAGAGACCACCCACCATGTTCCTGTTGCCAGAGGTTTGATTCTGGGGCCGACACGGTACGCCATTCCCAGGATTTGCAACGTGGAATCCTCTTTTGATTTACTTTTCACTCAAGAGATCATCAACATTATTGTCAACATGACAAACCTGAATGGAAGACATGTTGTGCGAAACTGGAGTGATATCGATGACACCGATATGAAAACATACATTGGACCTCTGATTTTGGCCGGTGTGTACCGGTCCAAGGGGGAATCAGCCTGCAGCCTCTGGGATGACCATAGTGGACATCTTCTGGGCCACCACGAATCACACCAAATTCAGGGTAACCAACTCCATCCTCCGGTTTGAGCTGAACAGACCTTTCCATGTCAGAGAGGACAAGCTTGCCCCCATCTGCTTAATCTGGGAGATGTGGACATCTCGCCTCCCGATGCTTTTCAACCCTGGGAGAGATGTGTGTGTTGATGAGCAGCTTGTCCCTTTCAAAGGCCGATGCAAATTTCGCCAGTATATGCCAAGCAAGCCAGCAAAGTATGGATTGAAAATCTGGGTCACTGCTGATGTTGCCACTTCCTATGCCTGGAAGTGCCAGATTTATACAGGAAAGGCTGTTGGCAATGCTGTGGAGGTGGGCCAGGGAAAACGTGTCGTCCTGGAGATGACAGAGCTCCAAAGGGTCACTGTCACGTGATCTTTTTTTTTTTTTGCAACATATTCACTTCTGGAACTTCTGAAGAGGAAAGTGGCCCTGGTTGGGACCATTAGAAAAAATAAGCCTGAGCTTCCACCCAAACTCCTGCTGCTGAGAGGGAGACCTGTCCTGTCCTGTGTCTTTGCCTTCACAAAGACAACCACAGCGGTGAGCTACATTCCCAAACGGGGGAAAAACGTGATCCTTCTCAGCAGCAAACATCAAGATGCAGCTGTCAATGAGGATCAGAAAATGAAACCTGTGATCGTCACAGATTATAACCGCTGCAAGGGAGGTGTTGACAACTTGGACAAGGTATGAGCCTTTACACATTTATTACTGTATGCATCTATTCCAAACGTAGCCTGCTTATTCTTACTGAAATAGTGGGTGTGTGATTTTACTTTTTTTAGTATTCAGTAGGCTTATTTGTTATTTTGGTCTTTTGTAGGTTATCGGCACCTATAGCTGCAGAAGAAACACCTGTCAGTTCTTCAACATGATTGATGTGTCTGCCTTCACCTGGAACCATGCAAAGACACACAGTAGGAGGCTTTTCTTGGAGGAGAAAAACCTGGTGTCTGCAGAAATTATGAGGAGAGATCGCCTCCCCTGTACAATGCCTGCTGCTAGGATTCACAGGCCTCAGCAGCTGCTCCCACAGTGGCCCCTAACACTGACGCCACCGCCAGCAGCTCCACAAAGAAGAGGGGACTGTGCTGGATGTGCACAGGAAAAAAAAAAAAAAAAGACACCTGTTGCATCAGATGTGGCAACTTCACCTGCAAAGAGCACAAAATCTCGTGCTGCAAGTCTTGCTGGGCGGACTGAACTCTCTCTAAACTCCACTCACACACACAAACCACACACACTTTTTGTTCTGTAAATTGTACTAAAAGTTAAAATGTATATAGTTTGTTTATTTCACTTGTAGATCCATCTTCTGATTTTCTGTAAGATACTTGTTCAGAACATATCAGTAACATATTGTTCTCCTTTGAATGTTTGAATGTTGATTGTGGTTCACAGAATCGTGGAAGAATATAAATAAATAAAGATTTATTGATAAATCTGATGCTGATTTAAAAATTATTTCAGTGGAAAAGTGGAAATAGTATTACTGTAGGATTTTTACAGATGTTTTATCACCAAGAAATGACAAGCATTTTATACATAGGCCTATGATGGGGAAATGTCCGATTTTAGTGGTGAACAGTAAAAATGACAAATTTTACTATTTTTCTCAAAAATGAAACCCTAATATTACAGAATGCATGATTATATTTTGTAATGGCTATGAGATTAAAAAAAAAAAGTGGTTTTAATGGGACATTTTTGTCCTTAAGAGGGTAGTACATTTTAAATCTGATGCTACACAAAAACTAATAATGCATCAAAGTCAATATTTTGGCTAATCTTTGACATATCCAAGACTGATTTACAAAAAATCCCCAACATTTGTTATATGGAAAATAACTAATGTTTGTGTTTTTTTCATAAATAACAACAGTGTCATCAAGTAATTAAACTGGCATTTAAAGGGTTAAAATCCTCAAACTGATTGAATGTTTGGTAGTTTTGAGCAGGGCTGAAGTTGTTTAAGAGATTTATGCAGAAAAAAGCAGAAAGAAATATTAATCTGTAAAGTTTTTATAGCAGTTTTTATAGAAGTGGACATTTTTCTCCTCAATGACTTAAGAGGGTAGTACATTTTTTTCACAGTGTTCTATTGATCTATTAGAAAAATTTTAAATTGAATTCCAAAATTAGCATTGTGAGAGTTCCAGGCATATTCTAAGGACTTTGCCAAGTAGTGTGCTGCTAGATAACTGAGTCTGTTGGGAAACGTTACATAACGTAATACATTTTGTTGTTGAAGGCATTGCATAAATCACAGTAAGATGAATAGCAACAGTTGTTCCTGCTGGTCACCTTTTTACCCACCCAGTTAAGGAAGAGACTAAAAATGGGCCTTAGGGATTCAGTAAGAGCATCAGCCCCAAGCGTAGGCCATTATATGACATGAGAACCATTATTCACACACCACTTTTAGGCCAGAAACAATTGTTTTAAAGTGATTATCATGATTGCATTGTAATTAACCATTGTATATGGAGACTTGTACCCTAATGTCGACTGTCTAGAGCTCAAGTCATAATAGAGAACCGGGGGCCAGGTCTTGACCCAGATGCCTCCCTATCTAGACTCGGACCTATAATTGATAAATTATTGAGGATGATTAAATATTGCCTGAGCATTTCTATTTTACCAGCTGAGGTTATCTAGCCTCTATGGCACTGATGCAGGGACCCGGGAAACTCACAAACCAATTGCATGCATACTAACTCACCCAGTGAGTGAAATACACACATGGTAGATGAGAACAGTTGGAGAAAAGTTCGTGAGAAAAGTAATTTCACATGCAGTGCTCTAAGAAGCAAAAATAGAGCTTCTAATCAAGAATGCACATAGATGTTTCTATTATATTCTCCATCAAATTTACATTAATGCAATACAGTTCGACATCTATATAACCATAGAGTGAATCTACAAAGTGCCATCAATGATACACACAGTCAAAGTTGATTGACAGTGTTTCCCTGATGAATTTTCAATTTGAAGATCACTACCCCATTGCTGCTGTTTACATTGTTTATATATTATTTTATGTTATGTTATATTATATTATAATTTAATTTACATATGGGATACATTTTTGAGGACATTGTAATGTTTACTGGGGAGGAGGAAGAGGATGGTCGGAGGAAATGAAATGCTTCCCCCTATTCTTTGGAGCAGGTGGTAAAATCTGTTAAATTATTTAGTTTATTGAGTGCTTTATGAGAATTTCTACCAAATACTTTTAAAATAATGTTTTGCTGTGGCTCTGTTGATGAGTCACAAAGCAATGCTTCACTGTTACAGAGTAACAGTTGGGCAAAGTTGGTCATTGTGGTTTAATTTGAAGGTCCAGTCATGATAACATTATCCACGATCCCCTGGTGAGAGTTGAATCAAGCTTTTGAAGCTGCCATTTGACAATGGACTATAAACTGTTAAATGTTCCACACTATTCCTCTGTTCTGCAGGTAGGAGTAATGTTCTATCATACTAGCAGACAAAGAACGTGAGCAAAGACAGGAAAGGACAAGACTTTAAGGTAGAAAACATGGTGAATGGTCCTTTTTGCTTAGGGAGGTTCCTAACTGAGTGAAATGACCAAGAGGTATTTACATGTCAGCCATAATAAGAGCTGTTTACATTCTCTAAATGCTAAGGAAAGGCGGTTCAGTGCTTCCTTTATTATCTGCTTTAGCACAAGATGCTCCTTTCATAAGATGCCTTCATGAAAGGAAATGTCAGTAACACAATTCCTTGTATTTATAACATTGAAAGAGACAAACCATTCAGTTGTCTGCAAAGCACACTGACTGCTGCTTATTAAGCACTTTCAATTAGAATATAAACCTGTAATATGCGTATATGTTCTGCACTTATTATAGGTGCACTATGAATGTGAGGCTGCTGTAAAATGGCAAAGTGAAGTTGTAGCGTAACCTCTGCTCAGTTTACATTAGTTATTTCTTCATTTTCAATGCTGTTGTACAGCTAGCCTTTAAGAATACCATACATTAATTGGTTTTGCCGTTGGTTTAGGAAAGAGTTACTGATTTTAGTGTTTTTTATGCAGGCCGTGACCTGTGCATCTCTCACAGAAAGATCCACTGTAATAAATATGACATACACTGTTATGGAGCACTGCACACAAGACAAACTACTCTAATGCAGTCATTGGTCCCTCAAGCCTCAAACACAAGTCATTCTGGTAAGTCATTGCGAAAGTCATCCTAAAGCTCTTATTTCCGCTCCAAGGAGCCAGAATCAGGGGGCAAGGAGGGACCTCTGACAAGCCATGAACAAGGATAGAGCAGCCTCCCTGGAAGACTTTCAGTTGAACACCATGCACAACTTCACTTACATCCAAGGTGCATGCTTGAACATGTCTAACGTGTTTAAAGTCTATTGTACAGCACCGTCTCTACTATTGGAGCTGTGTTACAACAAGTTAGTCACACGGAATTTCATTAAATAGTCACGAAATTTTAATCTATGAATTTGTGTCCGTGAGCACAAATTTCCAACCAATGTATTTCTATGGGATTGTCTTTTCGTGTCCATATCATGTGTCCATGTCTATATATTTCTTCTGTCAGTAGGACGTCTGTAGGACCTGGGAGAACAGAAGCCGTGCTCTTATTTCTCATATTATATGTGTTTTAAACATATTTTACTTCCCTACAAAGTAGGTAGATATATCTATTGAATATATCAAATTTCTAGTAGAGCCAAAATAGTAATAAGAGCGCATCTAGATGATCTAAGTAAAGAAAAACTGAATTTGTTGGTTTATGTCAGATAGTTAAGCTGCTATTCTAGAAAAACGTTTGGATTTGTGATGGCAGTTCTCACAGTTTACAAAGTAGGATTGTAAAAAGAAATATCTATCGAATATATCAAATATCTAGTAGAGCCGATTTAGTAATGACACTATGATTTAATTCAGTTATGTAAATTATGTAATAGTATCACAGTAATAATAAAAGTTTTGTAACATAATGCAAAGTGGATGTGTTCGTCTCCATATACAGAGTCGATGAGGCTCATTAACAATAAGGGCGCTTTCGCTATGAAAAATGGATAAAAAGCTTGATTTCTTTTCAACTGAGGAGAAAATAATTCAAACTGATGACCCTGATGATAGTCCACCATATTTTTGAGCTATCAAGGACACTGTCGTGTTTTTCTGTTGAGAAATGTTTAACAGGAAGTGGCGACAGTAAAGAAAGTGTCTTCGCTTTTTCCGCTGCTTTCACTATTAAAACAGTCAAAAAACATGATTATTCAGGATGGAAGGAGAAATTAATTCAAATGGATGTTCATAACATAAACTGCTCGTATTGTTGACTTATCAAGCACATTTTTAACCGACAGCGGACCCTCTGGACCGCCGCGGACTGATGTGGACTGATAAAATAAAGAGAGGAAAACAAGGATAAACTCTTGTGGTTAAATGTTGAGTAATGTTGTGGTACAATGAGAAATACAGAAGTCCTGATGATAGGAAAAAAGATGAAATGCAGACATGAAAAGATAATCCCAAACAAATGCATTAGTTTGATTCAAATTCATGCTCAGGGACACTAAAAAAAAAAAGAGAATTTCTTTTCATAGATTAAGATTACGTGATATATGAACCAAATTGTTACTGGTATAAACCATTAAATTGTATACATCAGTCAGGTAATTGGACAGATATACAGCTTAGGTGTGGTGGCAATGGTATCTCCTTGTCTCTGTTCAAAGATGTTTCAGGTGTCAGATCTGAACGTCCTTCTTGATCTTTCTCTGGTTGTACACTGACTCCTCGCCGATGACCTTTGACTCCAACAGATGCTGTGAGTAGTTTTAGTCTGGTGTTCACACACAAATGAAATTGTCTAATTCTATACAACACTGATATTTAAGGGCGTTATAAACAATAGGAATCATGGCCAACAAAAAATCATTCCTTGGGACAGAATATTCCTTTAACACGAGGCAATATCAAAGTTTGTAAGCTCTGTGAGTAGGTGCGTCTCCCTAGACAGTCAGCTCCCTTCAGCCTGACTGGAAAGTTAATGTGTCTGTAACACTAGAGGGGCTTAAAACCTTCCTCCCACTTGTTTATCTGGCCTATCTCCATTTGGTGTATTACCAACTGTTCACTGATATTTACCTTGCCCTGGGCTCTGGCCAGCACACCAATAACACCTGGACCATTCTTCAAACCCAGCCCAGATAGATCCCCTGAATGGGGAAACGTCAATGAATCAATGTCAGCCCTGAAGCACATGGTGATGCTCTGATTGTTTGAGCAGGATTAAGAGGCCACAGGGCTCTGTGTGTGTATGTGTGTGTGTGTGTGTTTGTGTGAGTGGGAGTGTGTGTGAGCGTATGAGAGAAGCAGAAGCAATGGGGCTCGTAGCCTGGATGGGGACCAAGATTGTTGATTGTAAGCCATCTTTCTTATCAGCTGGTGAGTGCCCGGATGGAGTGTGAGGGTAAGGGCGACTTAGGAGACATAGGTTGTGTGTGTGTGTGTGTGTGTGTGTGTCATACATGTGAGTTAATGAGGAAAATGTAGGCAATTCTCAGCCATGTAAATAATTAATAATAGATTAATGATTACCAGAATAAAATATATACTTTCCTCTTTACTGTTACTCAGCAATTGGCACTGGATGCGTTGCAGCACAACATGAGCTAACAAGGTATTTGAATCATGAATTTAAGGTCACTTAATATAACAGGGTGTTTTTCGTGTTTGTATTTGATATTTTTCTATATATATTGTTTTTGATATTTCTACATACCAACTGATTGTGTTTTAGCAAGGTGTCGCTGTTACGGCCCGGGCCGTTTTGTTCTGTTATGTGTTGTTATTTCTGTGTGGTCCTGTGTTGTCCTTTTGGTTTGGTTCGTGTTTTTGTGTCAGAGTGAGTGTTCTTCTTTTTTTAGCAGCTGTGTTGAACCTGCCCACCTCCGACCAGCGAACGGTGTCGCTGTGTCATTGGTTCCTGCTGCTGCATCCAAGGGTTTAAATCCAGGGAGTTCTAGTCGCCAGGGGGAACCTCGGCTTGACAGCAGCGACTTGTGTTTTCTGGCGTTCTCTGAATGTCCTCAGATCTTTTTGTAGTTCGATTGGTAGTAGTGCTCCTATTAGGTTTGTAGTTTGGGTGGTGGTTTTTGATTGTGTCTTTTTAGTTGTTTGTCTTTGGGAACACTGTACATATATTGCACTATTTTGTTTTGGGTTTTTTTTGACTATGGTCCTCTTTACCTGCACGTCAGGCCTCTTTCTGTTAGAACAATAAATTTGTAAGTTTGATTTGGAGACAAAGTTTGTTTTTGGTTTGTTTACTCTTTTATGTTGTGTCCCAGCTCCCCTAGACTGGGGCGTAACAGTCGCATCTCATGCTTTAAAGCAGCGATGAATTTTGAACCAAGGCCAGGATCTTTCCCAAACCTTAACAGACTGCCTAAAAAGAACCATAAAAATCATGTTTTACTTGCCACAGATGGATATTCAAGGAAAAATACGTTAATTTGCTTGCACAAATATGTTCAGTAGCAATACATTGCAACAACTAAAAACTTTTTTCTATATTATATCAGTAGATAGTGTAATCTGTTAAACTGTTAAACACTGGTATGTTAAAGTTTATTTTATGAGACAGGGTTTCTTAGTTAATCAGACTGTTGTGACTCAGAATAATTTAATACATTATATATATATATTCTTGCACTAGAGGAGCAGGAACCACAAATGAGCTTTCACTAATTGTTGTTAGATTGGTATTGATTAATCAACCCTGACAGTTCTATTTATTTATTTCATTATTTTGAAGCAATATAGTCTTATTCTTTGCCACTTTAAATTTTTTATTATTTTTTTTTAATAACAGCTTGCACTGTCTGTTATAATACACAAATGCATACTATGTGAAAATCACCAGCTCCTTACAGCACATCTGTCATTTAAAGGTCTTGAGAGGACAGTAAAATGACAGCACTTGAATAAACTGTGTTCAGTGAGAGAATAAAAACGTTCTGTCGCCTGCACCGTCTGACAGCAATAATCATTTCTAAACCCCCTGTCACCTGCTGTTGCAAATCTTATGCTGCCCATATCCTACACTATATGAACAAGGCAGCTATTCCAGTTTGATAGATGAAATAAAAAGGCAGCATGATTGTGTCAGTATATTATTCCTTTCAAGATGACCCCTTTTTGTGCTTTATCGCGTGATATAACTTTCAGAGGTTCAGACGGCATTTACAACAGTGCAGATTCATGGTGGGGAGAAGAGTTAAGAATGGGTCCTTTTATGATGGAGATGCCATTCAGAACTGTCTGCTGTGAGTTAAAGATCTTCAGGTGTACCCAAATGATACAGTCCAGCAAACTGTAATCATAGCCAGAGGGCCTCGCATTTTGAGCAGGTCAAGGTTATATGTGTAGTAACTGTTGCTATTACTTGTAAGCAACTAACAGTTTACAGCTTCCCTGACACACTGATATTTAGTAGAGATAGAAATTAATTAGTAAATGGCTGTCGCGGCTGCAGCTTCAGGGGGTTTCTGATTTGTTCATTTGCTAAAAACATCAAGTGTGACTTCAGTTTACGGTATTGATTGTAACTGGATCAATAAAAAACATATATGATGAAATAGGCTGGTGGAGTTTGTAACCATTGATCTCAGCAGCAGAACAAGGTCAACTGAGAGAAATATCCATCCCAAATTATTATCTACAATTACTGCACTTCTAGTAGAGGTCTCTCTCAAACAGTTTAGACCACAGACGGTACAAAAGAAGTGGATGTAGGCACTGTGATACCACCCGTTTGGTTTGTAGACTGCTGTTTTGAAGCCTCAAGTCTGACAGTTTGGCCGTTGCCATCTCTCATTGGTTAGTCACAAAGTAGGCTCACCTTAAAGCATACCCTACTTTATCATCTATTTTACATTAAACATAATTTTCAAGATGAATATCATGTTGTATTGAAGAAGGCTTGAAACTAGCAATTACAAAAATGTTTATTCATCTAGTGAAAAGTAGGGTAACTTTCTCATAGCCTTCGATTTAAATGGAATTTGCTCGTTTTGGAGTCGCCCTGTGGTGGCCATTAGAACGAATGCAGGCTTAAGGACCTTTGCATTGGCTTCTCTTTTCAGACCTGGTTCAGAGATGGTTCTATGGTTCAGACTGACAATAATCCTGAGTGAAGAAACGCAGTTGTCTCATTCATTTGAAGCCAATCCAACAATGCAGCTAGGAGGGGGGCTAAACAGAGGCAATGTCAGTAGTTTTGCAGGTTTTTGGTTATAAATGTTTGGGACAAAATAAAATGTTCTCCTGATGATGGCACTACATGAAAAGTCAGAGGAAAATTTTTCCGGAGGGAACATGAATATATGAAACGTCTTTGCAATCTAAGAGTTGTAATGACATTTCACTCAAAACCTCAAATGTAAAAACAGTGGCGCTAAAGAAAAAGTCAGAGGATCATCATCAGTCAGTTGGTTACATCATTGGGAAAACATGAATGTCTGTACACAATTTGGTGCCAATCAATCCAGTTCATGTCCATGTTTCACTGACCCATGTGGTAATCCTACCAATGACCATGTCACAACATTTCACTATGAGTTAGAAACTGTAAACCTCACAGTGACGCTATATGAAACGTCTGGGATCATCAAAGGTGATATCAGTAGGATTCATCCTCTGGGGACAGCAAATGTCTGTCCAAAATCTTTCCAGTAGTTACCAAGATATTTCAGTTTGGATCAAAGTGGTTAACAGAATGATGGGCTTCAAAAAAATACCACGTCCTGAGCTGTGGTACTAGCATGGCTGAAAGTGATCATATAAGGGTGGATACAAGGGTGAAAAGTAATTTACACAAGAGTATCGCCGCAAAGGAACACAAATTCACCAAAGATGCCTAAGGCAAGGAAAATGGAATGGGTGAATACCTGAGCAAAAATCCAAATGATCTGGGACCTAGATCGCTTGCTAAGGGGTAGTGGATCAATACTCTTAAACAATGCCCCCATACTTTGTTATTAGCCACACAGACAGCCTTTTGGGGAAAGAAAAAGTGTTGTGTTCAATGCCAAGGGTACTAGGGTTGAGTATTGATACATTGTTTGTGGCTTGTATTTTGGAGATTTATTGTAATACCTGATATCTTTATAACTGCAAGTAAAAGAAAGCTGTGACCAATTGGTCACTTCAGAGAAACACTACTGTGGATCTACTGTAAAAGACATTGGATGAAATTGCACTGTTATTCACAAGAAGCCCTGTTTACCATATTTCTTACTCTCCCTTTTTTTTTCAAATGCTAAAGGATGATTGTGCCTCTCTTTGTGATGAACTGTACCTGTCTGTTTAACTGATGCCTCATTATATTTCTTGTTCTGTATTTTTTTCATCTCCACTAAATTCATAAAACTATGAAAGAGATCAAAATGAAAAAATAAAGATTAAAACAATCTTTTTTTCAAACTTATTTTGAGGCTTTACATATTTGTGATTTCATTGAATGATTTTGTCAAGATGCAGTGGAAAAATGTATGAGTTACAGACAAGTACACAGGCTGCTCCTCACTATAAACCCCTCTATATTTTACTTGAAGCATAAACAGTGTCTTAGACATCCAGCAGTAAGTAACAACAGCTTTATGTCTTTACCTACCATTGGAAATTAGAGCAGGTGGGTGGGGGGGTGTAATCAAAGGCAGACGGCCCCATAAAATCAACAAGCAGCTTTATCTGAGGTCTGGCTCATATTGTTCTGGGATCATACACTCCTCTATACTGCACCACAGGCTGCTTTCACTGTCAGTCATCCAGGATCCAGTAGTCGCAGGGGATTAACCAGCTCTGTGGAGGCCAGAATGTACACACAGACATACACATCACCAACATACGATTTATTATTATTTATCTTTTCTAACATGAAATATCTGCAAGCACCAATGCCTCTACTGGTAATTAGCATATAAAGTTTGCCCAAAATAGGTTAAATAGCAGATATTTTGTAGTCTGTGCAGGTCAGTATTTTTTTCACTTCCCTCTTCTTTTATCTGTGTTTTTAACAGTTCCTGGAATTGAAGTTTGTAGTGCTCACAGTATTTGTGACCAGCTTCATTATTTTGAGTCACTTTGACCAAGAAATCCATTTTGAGTTTTCTGCATGTCTGTAAAGAGTCTCAGTTTGATGACGCTACCAACAACATTTTTTGACTCTGATTATTCTAAAAGACACTCCTGTAAATGGCAACTGTCATCAAACAAGGGCATTAAAAATAATAATCAATATTACGTCTCTTTTGGCCACAGTGAAGTTCCAATACGCCCACTTCCAACTATAAACATAGTCGCTAAATGGCTTTTTAATTGCAGTATTTATTGGTAGACCCGGTCTTGCCAATATGAGGTTAAGACAGCTTAAGTTAAAATCTTTGGGGAACATGCACAACAATACTTGCATTGTCCACTTAGTTATCATGTATTTGTCTTTCAGCCATTGTCAGCACATATGTAACCCGCAAATTAAATCGAGACACATAGTTTAGATACAAAAGGAAAAAACTGTATAGTGCTTAACAAATGATAGATGATCTAGACACTTGCATATATTTCATGATTGGACATGGACTTGTATGTTTTTATGTGCATGTACCTCTAGGCATGTGCAAGAGCCCATTTATGTACATATAATGTATAATCTCATGTAGTGTTATTTAGTGCTATATATATAGAAAAATATTTAATATTGCTATTTTAACACAATCACATATGACACATGTATGTACCATGTGACTATTTCATAACCTTACATGCAAAACTAGCGTAATCACAAATGAGCCACAGCTGGTTTTGCACAAACCACATTTCTTGTGTCCTTGTGCAGAAGTCCCTGGTGGGGCTGTACAAATACCACTGACACGTAGAACTAAGGCTTCAAGATCAAGGATTCCTTCACTTCAAAGGAACAAGTGATGGTACTTCTTCATACCTAGCAGAGGCATGAAGCTGGGATAGAGGAAGCTATACCAGCACCAGTCCATGCATCGCAAAGCCAGGTACCACATGTGCGACACTTCAGTATATACACTGTTGCCCATGAAGTTGGAATAAAATGTGTTTTACCTCTTCTCATGAAATGATTGTGACAATGTGATTTATTCTTGATAAATAAAGTGTATATCTTCTCAACTTTATTGATCAAACTCTTCCAAACATATCACAGTGAAACTTAAACCACAACGAACCTTTGCAAACTGTGTATTCAGGCTTTAACTAAATTGGGGGTATTGAACAATTATTCCAACTTTATGGGCAACAGTGTATAATGGCCAGAAACTGCTTGGATCTTTAAGCTGCTCCATACCAGTCTCACAGAGGAATTCAAGTGTACAAAAACTAGACACTAGATGACACTGAGATTTAGTGATGAGCAACATCTGGGCACAAATGGAGGCTGGTCAAAGCAGTGGAGGAAGCAACAGTAGCTCTCAGACATGCAGAAATTGCAGGTTCAGCAATGAAGAGGAAACCTTGGTCTAACAACTACCTGGCCAGCTTGGAATTAGGCCACAGCACCAGACTTGAAAAAGTTGGTAGTGGAGGAAGTCAGGAGGAGGCTCCAAGGTGGACCCTTGGCAAACTCCAGGAGTTGTGTAGCAGTATGCCCAACTAGATCTAATTGGTACCACTCGACCTCCTGCACCAGCTCTGGTTATCTTCCTACCACTAGGGAACATGTCCCTTGAACCAGTCTCCAATGCCAAGGGGCACTCAACCCATGTCTGTCCTTATGGATGGGGGAACCCACAGGGCAGCAGCTCAATGTAGCCCCATGGGTCAAGGCCCAGCCACGAGATGCTCCCCTTCCAGGTCTGATCCAGGAGGGGACCCGGTTTCCCTTTTACGAGCAAAGTACTCCAGCTCCTTCTTGGAGGTACAGCTTCTAGGATCTGTTACTTGCTCTTGGTCGAGCCATTCTCCTGGAACTAAATTACCTTGAGAGACCCAATCAGGGTGCCTTTTCAGAGAAATTACAAAAAAAAAAAGTGTCTTTGGTGGTCTGTATTTTCCTATGAGTGTGGACAAAGATTGAAGATAGCATTAAGGCCTTATGAAGAATATTGTGAAGTGTAGCATAGTCAGTTTAGACTAAAGGCTTCCAATCACTGCCAGTGTAGTCATGGTCAGTTCTACAATTTTACAGTTTATTGTAGACATGATCACAATCTATGTTATGAATCCAAATCCATCCAATTAGGAATGGACCAAAGGCCAATATTAACCTCATATATTGGTCTAGCCCTATGAATACACACACACACACACACACACACACACACACAATGTATAAAGCCCTCTGTGGACCAGCTCGAGGCCATCGATCATCAGGCTGTGGCCTGGGATCATATTCCCGGATAAAGCAGTGCCTTTATAGGCAACAGATTGCCTAGCACAATGAAAGATGTCAGCAATTTACGGCCAGATTTGTGGTTTTAGGTGCTGAAAAGCTATTGCATGACATGCAACATGATGATTTGTAACATTCACAACACTGACAATCATGTGCAATAAATATCATTGCTCAAGTGGTGCAACGAGGTCTCAGTATCTGTGTAGGCAGACACTACTGTTTTACTGTACATTTCCTTTAGTGTCCATGTTTTGATATAAAACTTTGTTGTGAATCTGTATGCATTTTAATAGAAGTGAGCTAATATCTTATAACACTTTGTTCAGTTTTTAACAAACTACCATCTACCATGTCTTCTTAACATCTTTCCCATTGATATGGTCCGCACCTATCTGGCAAAATAAAGCAATAAACAGATAAGCCTGGAATTATAAGCACAAGGAGGTAAACTGGTATCAGTTTATTTTACAACTCTGTCATTTTTACAGTTAGGGTTACTTTTTTATGGACTGAACTGTGGATCAATTTTCATTGCTGTTACATAAAATGTATTGTGGTATCAAATATTTAAGGGATATGTATAATGCCAACAGAGATGATTGTAGTATTGATTAAGATGTGCAATATAATGACTTAGTGTGACATAAAGTGTGTTGATCAATTGTAACTCAGACTATTTTGAATGAAATGTATTCCTGGTAACCAAATAACAAGTGTGATGAAATATCCAAATATATCGTTTTACAGTTTTTAAAAAATGCAATAAGAAAAAAACAAAATCTACTGGTGTCAACTTGAGTAGATACACTGTTTTTGAGAAGGAATTGGGACATAATGGTGTCCACTGGGAGTACTGTAGAGTGAAAAAACATAATAGAACTTGCCCGGACTTGCCTGGGCAAGTTGAGATGAGTTTGATCTAATTGTGTAAATGTCAAGATGACCCAGTGGGCAGGTGCATCATTTAACAAACTCAGCAGATTTTTGGGCTATAAAAGGAGTGATCACGTACTATTGAAGGTAGTGACCCCAGTGGCCATAGTAAAATGCATTCCAGGGGCCAGAGTGGGCGGCATAGATACCAATTTAAAACTGCTGGCTAAGGAGAACATAGATTTGGTAAGATTCTAATTTACGTTCGTGGGAATGACACTTGATTACGCCAATCGGAGGTCACTAGAATTAATGTGGAGTTAATGACAACAATGTCATAGTTTTTTCTGGTCCCCTGCCCAATCTGACATGTATAGCCGCATGTCATCACTGGGATTCATAGATAATTGGTAGTCTTTCTGGGGAAGACCTGGTCTTATTAGAAGAGATGGCATCCATCCCACTTTGGCTGCTCTCTCATCTAGAAATTTGGCTGAGTTTATTAGTCCCAAAACTTGACAATACAGAGTCAAGCTACAGTCCTACATGCTACTCTGCTCCTCCATTAGAACAGTCACCTGCCCAACATCCCATAGAAACTATGTCCGTCCCATTAAAATCATTTAAATCTATGAAGCCAAAAGTTTATACCTAAAAATTTTTATAAAAATGAATACCACCACTGGCAAAGTCAAACAGGACAGGAGAGTTAACTGTGGACTTTTAAACATCAGATCTCTGCCATCCAAAGCTGTTTTAGTAAATGATCTGATATCAGAGCATCATATTGATTTATTGTGTCTGACTGAAACCTGGCTACACCATGAAGAATATGTCAGCCCTCATGAAGCCACTCCCCCCAGTCATATTAATACTCACATACCTCCAGACTCTGGAAGAGGAGGTGGAGTTGTAGCCATTTACAACTCTAGCTTATTAAATCAAGCCCAGACCGAAACTTAACTATAATTCATTTGAAAGCCTTGTTCTTAGTTTCTCTCATCCAACCTGGAAAACACTAAAGCCAGTCTTATTAGTTACAGTGTAACGCCCTGCTGGTCCAGACTCTGAATTCTTAACTGAGCTCTCAGAGTTTCTATCAGATTTAGTCCTTATTAGTAATTATAGTAGGTGACTTTAATATTCATGTGGACAATGATGATAATGATGGTCAGAGCACTGCTTTCATCTCATTATTGGACTCAATTGGCTTCTTCCAGAGTGTAAATTAACCCACTCGCTGCTTTAACCACACCCTTGACCTTGTTCTGGCATACGGTATAGAAACTGAACAGTTAACAGTCTTCCGACAAAACTCTATTCTATCGGACCATTACCTGATAACTTTTGATTTCTTGTTACTGGACTATGCACCATATAACAAAAATGTCCTCACTAGATGCCTGTCTGATAGTGCTGTTGCCAAATTTAAGAAAGTGATTCCTTCAGTATTTAAACCTATGCCGCGTCTCCATACAATAAAAGACCCCCATGTGAATCTTAGCCCCTCCCAAATTACCCCAGATTACCTGGTCAATTGTGTTTCAGGCTCCCTACGAATGACACTTGACTCCATCGCTCCTCTAAAGAAGATGATAATTAAAGAAAATAGACAAGCTCCCTGGTATAATTCCCAGACACGCAAACCAAATTAGAAGAATCCCGCTTAATCTGGCAAGACAGTCTGAAAACCTTTAGAAAGGCCCTCTGTAAAGCCAGAGCCGTCTATTACTCCTCCTTGTTAGCCAGGCTGACAAAGAGCCAGAACTCTACTGATCCTTGTGATCCTTTAGAGCTCAGTAGCAACAGTAAAATTCTAACTATTAGAGACAATTCATCACCTCCAGCCCTCAACAGGCTCTGTTTCAACCTCAAACTTAGGAATCATGGAAACAGCTGTTGATTAACTGTTGCACTGTATGTTGCTAACGAAAACTTTGGGAACAGTTTTGAAGTTAACTCCTACAGATAAATGACCCTGAGCAGTTGTAAGAAACTGTAAGATTAGAGCAGCTTGCGGTCCTATTCTGGTATGGTGCTGCTGCTGGCCTCTAACCGCCAATTAAACTATTAGACTAAGTGCTGAAAATTAAGAATCATCCGCATCAGCTGTAATGACTCTTAATTGCTGGCTATCACTAAAAATTTGTCTCTTGATCAACTCTGCAAAGTAAAACCCCTCTGTTGCTCTCTCTCCTTCCATCCCTCCTTCCCTCTGTCTCTATCCAACCTTACGGATCTAATTTGATTGCGTCAGACTTTCTCATGACTTTATTAAAGGAGTTTTCAGATCTCCACTTTTCTTTTACACCAGTGGTTCATCTGCACAAGCATAGGCTGGGGCTGCTGTAATTTAGATGACTTGATATCACATCAAAAATGAAGGTGGACCCTGAATAGCGGCAGCCTCCTCCTCTCATCTCATCTCATCTGTTGTCGTTCATCAAGCCTCCAAAATCAGCATTGGGAAGAAATAATAGGACCTTGATGCCACTCACTAGTCGAGCCTTTTAAAGGATGTGCTCTCCTTCAAACTCTCTGGTTTGATAAACATTTAGATGAAAGGCAAGTGAGTGATAGGTGCTGTTTAATCAGTCTTTCATTTCACTGCATGTCAAGCCTCCCATTTTGTGCGGAGTTAGAAAATAATGAGATATGTGAACAGTAGTTTCAATATTTAGATACATTTATCGTTTTCCCCAAGGCTTTCTGTTGGTTCATAGTGAATAGTGAATCATCTTATTTGAAAAGCTGAATGTTGTGTTGTACAGACATAATTAATAGAGTTTACACCAAAAAACGAAAAAGGTGTTTTTAAAATCAGATGCTGTGGCTACAAGGCTGTGTGTAGTGGTTATTCCTGTGCTTACATAACCACTGTGGTGGCTGAGCAGAAGCGTCTGACTCGACACCTCCAAAAGACAAATGTCCACAGAGAAAAAATGAAAATAAATGTTTCCAAATAAATCACTATTTATTTTTAACATAACGTCTGCAAAACTCACAAACAAAGATGCTATTTTAAATAAGGATGCTAAAGATAAACTCAGGATTCTCTGGTGAACAGGGCCACAGGTCTTGGATGTGAGGTCAAAAGACTGTCTCTTGCTGGTCGGCCACACCTTCCTGACAGTCTCCCTCACCTTTATCCCCATCCTCCAGCCGCTAGATGGGGTCGGCTCAAAAAACTGAAATTAGTAAAGGGAAAACAATGATTCTGGGTCCTACACTGTGATTCTGGCATAGTGTTGGTACAACCCTCTGCCTCGCATAAAATCATAAAACTTCCAAATTCTCCTTGTTTTTTTTTTTGTGTTTTTTTTAAATGTTTTTAACATCAATACTAGAAATGCAACTGTAGAAAGTAATTTGGCGTATTCATATTTTAAGATGCTACAAATGGTATGGAAGTACAATGGAAGTAGGGAGAGTGGTTGATTGAAGACCATTGCAATCAGAACATTGCAGACCTGTGTTGCGTTGCAAGTAGTTGCAAGTTTCAACTCAAATCATCGTGAAAGTTCAGTCTAAAATGGGCTTTAGAAATAAAGGTGTTAACTAGAACTAAGGTTCTTTAGCCTGTCCCCATTGCAGGAGAACCCTTGCAGAGGGTTCTTCCTAGAGGCCAGCTTAAACGGTTATACTTGGAAACATCTGTGAAAGCTTCCACCCCGAACCCCTCGCAAGAAGTTCTACAGAGAACCCTTCTTTGGTGTAATGGTTCCTATGGGGATTCTACAGAGAATCCTTTTATATTCGAAGGGTTTAATCAAGAACCCACCCAGGGTTTCTCTAAAAATAGCCTTTTTATGAGGTTTTCACCTCTATGAAGGACCATATTTTAATCTACCAGTGAGGCCAAAAAATGATTGAATCCCATATACTGAATGCTGTGTTCATACATCATTTTAACATTTTACCTATGCCACAATTACCAATTTTTAAATTCAGTTAAATTCAAACAATTTCAAATAAGTAAAAAATTATTTTAAATATCTTGGAAAAATTATTTGTTAGAGAAACAAGAAACACATGCTAGCATTAAAATGGTTGATCCTCCACCATAAAAGTCCTCAACTACACTCAAGCTTGCTGAAATAAGATATTAGATTTTACCTTACCTCGATTCTCTTTTTTCTGAACTTCTGTCACTTCAGACCAGCTTCTAGTATGACTTCATACACAGATAGACTTGTAATCATACAATGTGTGAACAGAGTGAAGGGGTGTGAGCATACTCGTATTAAATTAAGAGTAGGTACTTGAATTGCAGAGACTAAATCACTGTTAATATGTCACTCCTGCTTAGTAGAGGACGTGTGATGACCTCAGAAATTGCTGAGATATTGCTCTGTAGTGGTAAAGACATACGTCTCTAATGCTGGGGACACACTGCCTACCTCTACCTGTGCGTGTCGGCTACCTCGCTGAACTGCTGCAGCTCACAAGCATGTGATGTCCACACAGCCAACCTGCGTCACTCTGTCATGGTACTTAATGCCACGTGAAAGTGTCTTTTATGAGTTCTTGTAAGAGGGGTGGGGCTGCACAGTCCTTGTCCATTTCAGAGATTAGGTTTCACTAGATTGTGCAGTGTATGATTGTATCTGACAATACATTTTAATTTAATCTTTAATTGAATTTAATAAAAAAAATCAATTTTCTTTTAAAAAGATTTAAAAGATTACTTTTTTTGTTGACCTCAAGTAATCCTTCTAAGTTCAAACAACTGTAGCCATTTTTCCTCTTTGGCCACTAATCCCTCTCAAACAAAAAGAAATCACACTCAGACTTGAAATGAACTCAGTGTGTGTGTGTGTGTGTGTGTAGTAAAGCATAATAATAGTATGAAGCAGGTGGGGTAAGAGGGAGACATCCACAAGGAGACCTGAAATTGAAAAAGCTTTAGTGAAACTGAATGGTACTTTATCACGTCTCTATGCTGACTCAATTAGGTGAGAATCTCTCATATCAGTTTTCTATTATTTGCAGGTTCTATCCAAATTTTCAAATTACTCTAATAACTATGTTGAGCAGTAGATAAGTATATTATGTTTTTTTGTGTTTGTCTGTTTTTTATTTAAGAAATATGACTCAGTGATGCTAGATCTAAAGCCAAACTACATGTTTCACAGAGGCAAAAGCAGAGAGGAATATGGTGCCTACATGCAGTTGGTTTTGTAGCCCCACACCTTCATTTTGATGACAATAGCTAATGGCTATTGGACTGAGCAGGTGGGTTGACCCTGCTTCAATGAAAACTGAGAGCGGGTATCAAGTGGGGTGGCTCCTCAAAAAAGTGTAACCTGAGAAGTGTATTTAATTTATGTCGTACTTAAAAATCAAGTTAGAACCATCATCAAAGCTTAGTCATTAGCTGATTTTACTGGATTTACCTGAAGGGCCAGCTTGCACAAGCTGGTTTCACTGGTGAGCTCAGTTTTGTGTAGCTACTTGAGAAGTAAGCACCCAGGTAGGTAGTGCTGGTGTAACTGGTCAGATAGTTTCAGACCAGCTTAGTAATGCTGGTATACCTCTGCTGGTCAGAGATGACAGACCAAAACTGTCAGGGCTTCCACCTCTGGTCAGAGCTAGAGGTGTTTTTTCTTTTTCTCTGTGTGTGTCTGAGTGGGTGTGTCCAGGTGCAGGAGCTTGATTGCCAGAGTGAGTCCACCTGCAGCGGGGAGTGGTCTTCCTGTCTACTCTTCAGGTCTTCCCCATATAGAGCCAGTCATGACCACCACTCAACGCCAGACTGTAGATCTTATCCTGTTCTGAATTCAGGAAGCCTTTTGATCATCCAGTAAGGGGCAAGGATGCCAGCATTGTCATGTCTCGTGTGTGTCTGTTCACTTGTGTCTAGTCTTGTCTCCCACTTCCTGTTTTATGTTGAAACCCAGTACTCTCCTCTCATTTCAGGCTGTTCACTTCCTGCCCTTGTGTGTTTCCCGCCTTTGTGATTGTCTGCCCCGCCCTGATTGTTTCCACCTGTTCCCCATTACCTTGTGTTTAAGTAGTCTGCGTCTCCCTTTGTCTGGTGCCAGATTGTCCAGTATCCGTACGGTCACTTCAGGTTCTTCGTGTCTAGATTTGCTATCGCTTGTATTCGTTCCTCGTCTCTGTCTCAGTTTTTGTCCTCCTCACCAGTCGGTCTACCCTGGTCTTCGTCTCAGCCCTGCTACCTGCACCTCCAGCCTGCTTCCCCAGGTCTGCACTCCGGCTCCCTCTCCTCCACACTACGCCTGCCTGCTCCCCCGGATCTCCACTCCCGTCCTGGTTCCCTCTACACCAGCCTGCTTCCCCTGGTCCCCCCTCCCTGTTCCGGCTCCATTTTGTTTGTGTTTTCATTAAAATCTATTGTCTTCTACCATTGTGTCCTGTCTGCATTGTGGGTCCAGCCAGTCCGTTCCGCTTAACAGAACAATCTGGCCAGCATGGACCCCGCAGACCAGGTCTCAAGTCCCGCCTTCGTCCACCAGGCCATGGCACAGCAGGGTTTGCTCCTGGGCTGCCATGAGAACAGCATCCGGTCCCTTTTTGAAGCAAACCAGGCCCTTTCTCAACAGATGGCTACACTAGCTTCGCAGCTCTCCACCCTGCTCTCTCTTCAGAGTCCTGCTGCCCCGCCAGCTCCTCCCGGACCGGAGACCACTTCCCCCCCTTCCAGACATTCGTGCCTCTCCACCTGAGCCCTTCTCGGGTCAAAGCCACCTCTGCCGGGGATTTCTCTTCCAGTGCGAAATGGCATTTAAACTCAGACCAACATCCTTTGCCTCGGAGATGGCTAAAATACATTTCATTCTGGGACTGCTGAGAGGTAAGGCGTTGGTCTGGGCGGAGGCTGCCCGACAGTCATTAGAGGGTCTTTCCTTCAAAGCCTTTTTGGAGGAGTTTAAATTAGTATTTGATCATCCGGACTACCAGGCTGATTCCTCTATGAGACTCGTTAAACTCTCCCAGGGACGGCGCCCATTTTCGGACTTTGCTCTGGAGTTCCGGACCTTGAAGTAGACTGGACGGAGGACTCACTCCGGGCCATTTTCCTGAATGGTCTGTGTGAGCTGCTGAGAGATGAACTTAGCGCTAGAGACGAACCAGAGTCCCTGGATGACCTCATTGGGTTGGTGTTCCGCTTGGATGGACGCTTAAGATCTCGCCGCCATGGACTGAGCTCCCCCTCTGGATCTGATAGCACCCAGTTCCCTCAGCCAGTTCCTCCCCCTGCTCTCAGTTACTCAACCCCCTCTCCACTAGCTGCCGAGGAGCCCATGCAGTTAGGCAGGGCAAAACTGACACCAGAGGAACGCAACAGACGGATCAGCGCTGGTGAGTGCCTCTATTGTGGGAGACCTGGTCACTTTCGCTCCTCTTGCCCAGTACGGCCAAAAGACCGGGTCCACCAGTAAATGTGGGGGTGCTGGTGGACCATACCTCATCCAACAAGGTTGGACCTCCCCGCTTCTTAATTCCTGCCACCATCTGCTCACAAGACCAGAGTCTCTCCCTGTCGGCACTACTTGACTCTGGGGCTGAGGAGAATTTTATTGATGCCCAGCTGGTTGAGAAGGCCAGCCTAACCACCGAGGCGTTGGATTGTCCTCAGGAAGCTTTGGCGATTGACGGTAGGAGCCTGGGTCGGGTAACGCACCGCACATTACCAGTTTCTTTGATTTTGTCTGGGAACCACCGGGAAAGTATTCAACTCCTCCTAATCTCCTCACCTAATACTCCCCTCATTCTGGGTTTCCCGTGGTTAGTACACCATAATCCACACATAGACTGGGCTCGGGGAAGGATCCAGAATTGGAGTATACAGTGTCATGAATTTTGCTTGCAGTCTGCTCTTCCACCAGCTGATGGAGCACCTGCCTCGTCTCCGTCCTCCCCAGACCTCCCTGACCTATCTGGAGCTCTCCCTTCCTCCTCACCGCCCTTAGATCTGGTTCCTGGAGCAGCACTATCTTCCAGTCGCCTGTATAATCTGTCCCAACCTGAGCAGGAGGCGATGGAGAAATACATAAAGGAGTCCCTGGAAGCAGGCCTCATTCGTCCTTCCACGTCCCCCGTTGGAGCCGGGTTCTTTTTTGTGGGCAAGAAAGATTTGTCTCTGCGCCCCTGTATTGATTTCCGTGGATTAAACGATATCACTATCAAGAACAAGTACCCTCTCCCCCTCATCGATTCGTCACTACAAGGCGCCACAATCTTCACGTAGTTGGATCTGCGTAACGCCTACCACCTGGTGTGGATACGCAAGGGGGATGAGTGGAAGACTGCATTCAACACGCCTTTTGGCCATTTTGAGTACCGGGTCATGCCTTTCGGGTTGACGAATGCCCCTGCCGTGTTCCAAACTCTGATTAATGATGTTCTGAGAGACTTCCTGAACCGTTTCGTGTTTGTGTATCTAGATGATATTCTGATTTTCTCCCAGACTCTCCAGGCTCACCAGAATCACGTCCGGATGGTTCTCCTGAGACTCCTGGAGAACAAGCTCTACGTGAAGGCGGAGAAATGCCTGTTCCATGCCCCCCAGGTGACCTTCCTGGGATTCATTGTTGAGAGCGGACAGGTGAGGGCGGATCCAGAGAAGGTCAGGGCCGTAGCAGATTGGCCCACTCCGGCTAACCGCAAACAGCTCCAAAGGTTTTTGGGGTTTGCGAACTTCTACCGGAGATTTATTCGGAACTTCAGTTTGGTTGTTGCTCCATTAACCTCTCTCAGTTCTTATGGACCCCTGAAGCTGAAGCTGCCTTCTCTCGACTCAAGTCTCTGTTTGTTTCCGCCCCAATTCTTATCCAGCTAGATCCAGCGCAACAGTTCGTCGTGGAGGTGGATGCTTCAGATGTGGGAGTTGGGGCAGTCCTCTCTCAGCGGAAGGGCCCAGATCTCCATCTCCACCCCTGCGCCTACTTCTCTCGCCGACTCTCTCCTGCAGAGAAGAATTATGATGTAGGCAACAGGGAGTTGCTAGCGGTTTAGTTGGCCCTGGAGGAAGGGAGACATTGGTTGGAGGGATCTTCACTTCCCTTTGTGGTGTGGACAGACCACAAAAACCTGGCCTACATCCAGGGTGCCAAACGCCTTAACTCCCGTCAGGCCCGTTGGGTCCTGTTTTTTGTCCCCTCACCTGGGACATTGAGACCACTGTCAGGCAAGCGCAGCTCCAACAGCAAGATCCAGGTGGCGGACCCCCAGGCTGCCTATTTGTTCCGGATTCCGTTCGGTCACAGGTTCTGCAATGGGTCCATGCCTCCAAATTTTCTTGCCACCTGGGCATCAAGAGAACACTATCCTTGGCTAAGCAGCATTTCTGGTGGCCCACCATGGACCAAGACACCAGAGACTTTGTGCTGGCCTGCACTATCTGCGCTAGGGGAAAGAGCACTCACACTCCACCCGCTGGTCTGCTCAGGCCCTTCCCTGTCCCGGGTCGGCCTTGGTCTCACATTGCACTGGATTTTGTCACAGGTTTGCCATCTTCTTCTAACCAAACAGCTATTCTCACCATTGTTGACCGGTTTTCCAAAGCTGCCCACTTTGTAGCTCTGCCCAAGCTCCCATCTGCCAGGGAGACCGCTGACCTCCTCTCCACTCATGTCGTCCGTCTGCATGGTATCCCCCTGGACATCGTCTCTGACCGGTGCCCTCCATCCAACACCATCTGCAGCGCTGCCAGGCCATTTGGAGGAGGACACAAGCAGCCCTGCAGTCAACCACGGAAAAGAATAAGAGGTCAGCTGATAAGCACCGGTCCCCAGCTCCACAGTACACTGAAGGTCAGTCAGTCTGGTTGTCGTCTCGCAACATACCCCTCAGAACTGAATCCAGAAAACTCTCCCCCCGGTTTTTGGGCCCATTCCCTATCCACAAGATCATCAATCCCTCTGCTGTCTGCCTCAAGCTTCCAGCTTCTATGCGCATTCACCCCACATTCCACGTCTCCCAAATCAAGCACTCCAGGGTGCTTTCTATAAAGGGCTTCGGGAGAATCTAAAAGGATGAGCTCATCACCCATGAGGACGCCTCATCCCAGGACCAGCTGATAAGATAAGATATTTATTTATTGATCCCTCAGTGGGGAAACTTTGCTGTTACAGCAGCTCAAAGGGACAGACAAAAAAAAATAAAAGCACACAGTTAAGAATTAGAAAAATTAAATAGCAGAATATAATAGAATTAGAAAAATTAAATAGCAGAATATAATATAATATATACAGTGGTAAAAACCTATGTACACAAAAAAATGTAATTACAGAGACAACAACAACAGGGTGAAGTGAAGTGGGGTGAGAATTATTGTACAGTTTATGTTATAGTAAAGTGCACAGGTGGTGGTGGTGGTTGGTGCAGCAGACTATAATGCAGCATTGTACAGTCTGACTGCAGTCGGGATGAAGGACCTGCGGAAGCGTTCCTTCTTACACCTGGGGTGTATCAGTCTGTGACTGAAGGAGCTGCTTAAGGCCCCCACAGTCTGATGCAGAGGGTGGGAGGTGTTGTCCAAGATGGAGGACAGTTTGGACAAGGTCCTCCTCTCTCCCACCACCTCTATGGGGTCCAGGGGGCAGCCACAGACCGAGCTGGCTCTCTTAATTAGTCTGTTGAGCCTGTTCTTGTCCCGCTCAGAGCACCCCCCTCCCCAACACACCACTGCATATGAGACCACAGATGCCACCACAGTCTCAAAGAAGACCACTCCTTTGGAGTTGGTCTGCTCACTCCAAAGGATCCTAGCCTCCTCAGCAGGTATAGTCGACTCTGACCCCTCTTGTAGAGAGAGTCAGTGTTGTCTGTCCAGTCCAGTTTATTATTAAGGTGAACACCCAGGTACTTGTATGTCCTCACTCTCTCGATGCCAAGTCCCTGGATGCTCACTGGTGCAGTGATGGAGGGTTTCTTGTGGAAGTCGACCACCATCTCTTTCGTCTTGCTGGCGTTGACTAGGAGGTTGTTCCGTCCACACCAGTCAACAAAGTCCGTGATGACCGTCCTGTATTCACAGTCGTTCCCCTCTGACACACACCCCACGATGGCAGTGTCATCAGAGAACTTCTGGAGGTGACAACTGTCTGTAGCGTACCTGAAGTCTGATGTGTACAGGGTGAAGAGGAAAGGTGACAGTACCGTTCCCTGGGGGGCCCCTGTGCTGCAAACCACCACATCAGACACACTGTCCTGCAGTCTCACATACTGGGGTCTGTCGGTGAGGTAGTCAGTGACCCATGCAGCCAGCTGGTCACTGACTCCCGCTCTCTCCATCTTCACCCGAGCAGTGGAGGTAGGATTGTGTTGAAGGCACTGGAGAAATCAAAGAAAGTGATCCTCACAGTGCTTCCACTGCCCTCCAGGTGAGACAGGGATCTCTGCAGCAGGTAGATGACAGCGTCATCCACCCCAATTCCAGGCTGATATGCAAACTGCAAGGGATCCATGTGTGGGCTCACCAGGGGGCGGAGATGGGTTAGGACGATCCTCTCAAGTGCCTTCATCAGGTGAGAGGTTAAGGCCACGGGTCTGTAGTGGTTGGGCTCCTTGGGGCGCGAGGTCTTAGGAACTGGAACCACACAAGAAGTCTTCCACATGGCAGGAACTGCCAAGCTGCCAATGAGGTGGTGGGGGGTGGGGGGGTGGAGGTGAGAGGACCAGAGGTGGTTGTGGAAGTGAGGGGGAGGGTGAGAGCCCCGGAGATGGTGGTGGTGAGGAGCTGGGGGTAGGCTGGTCTGTGCCCAGAGTTTTATTGTCCCTGGTGTAGCAGTCCACGTACTGATGAAAGTTAGGAAGAGTGGCAGACAGGGAAACATGGTTGAAATCTCCGGTAATGAGGAGAAAGGCTTGGGGATGCGCTGTCTGCAGCTGTGACACAACACTGTGGAGAAGCTTGCAGGCCGCGTCGGCGTTGGCCGAGGGGGGGATGTACACAGTTATAGCGATAACGTGAAAACTCCCTCGGCAGGTAGTACGGCCGGATGCTAGCAGCTCAATGTCCTTAGTGCACCGTTGCTCCATGACATGAATGTGCCCGGGGTTACACCACTTGTCGTTCACAAACATCGCTATTCCTCCGCCCTTCTTCTTGCCACTCTCCCTCCTGTTTCTGTCCGCTCTGACGAGGTGAAATCCGTCCAGCTGCACCAGGGAGTCCGGGGTGAGCTCGTTCAACCAGGTCTCGGTGAAGTGAAGCAGACTACACTCCCGGTACTCCCGCTGTAGCCTCATCAGCGCCGCTAGCTCTTCCATCTTGTTCGGAAGAGACCTCACGTTTCCCATGACAACAGATGGAAGGCATGGCTTGAACCTCCGTCTCCTCTCTCGGCGCTGCACTCCAGCTCTGCATCCCCTCCTCCTCCTCCGTAGTTCTGCAGGGATCTCTGGTCTCCTCTCTTGGGGTAGCCTAACTTGGCTCAACGCTAGCAGCTGTTCCCGAGTGTAAACACCTGGGCCGTGGATGACTGTGTTGGCCGACGCAGCGTTAAACAGCCCAGAAAAAAGTAAAAAACACAGCACCAGTCTCACCAGCTTCACATTAAAGTGTGAACGTGAACAGGGACGACTGCTGCAGGCGCGTAAAACGTAAAGAAAAGCAAAAAGTGCAAAAAAGTCCGAATAATAAAAGGGAAAGGTCAGAGCTGCCGTAACTGGCTGCCACTCACTTGGCGCCATCTTGGATATGATTTCTACCTCCATACGGTTGGACAATCAGCTAAAGGAGCGACGGGGAACTATCTCCGGGACCAGTCCATCTTTTCCTGAGCGCTCTACGGCCGCTACTGTTCAGCCTCTCTGTCTGGATCCAGAACCCATGCAAATAGGAAGGGCTCGGCTGACCGCCCAGGAGAGGCAGCACCGGCGGGCCACGAACGCATGCCTCTATTGTGGACTTAATGGACATTTTCTTGCTACCTGCCCCTCTCGTCCAGAAAAAGGAGTGACTCACCGGTAACTGGGGGAATACGGGTGAGTCGAACTTCTATGAATTCCCCCAAACGACTACAGCTCCCTGCATCCCTGTGTTGGCGTTCCCAGTCTGTGCCTGTAGTCACCCTGGTGGATTCAGGGGCTGAGGAAAACTTTATTGACGCTCAGTTAGTAAAACAGCTCCAGATACCTGCTCAGTCTCTACCCTCACCCATAATGGCTCATGGTCTTACCGGTACCCCGCTGGCTCAGGTGGCTTCCATTACCAATCAGGTAACTTTGGTTCTGGCTGGTAATCACCAGGAGAAGATTAGTTTCCATGTCCTCAACTACTCCAATCCGCCAGTGGTACTAGGTTACCCATGGTAATATACCACAACCCACATATTAACTGGACCCGGAGGGAAGTAGTCTCTTGGAGCGCTGACTGCCATGCTAACTGCCTACCCTCCGCCCTGACCCCGTCCAACCCTAACATCACTCCACCTCCCGAATCCATAGACTGTAGAGTATCACGACCTAGCCCAAGTATTTAGTAAAGACAAAGCCCTCTCACTACCTCCCCACCGTCCCTATGATTGCGCCATAGACTTGCTCCCCGGTTCTACCCTCCCTCACAGTCGCCTATATAATCTTTCTAAACCTGAGCAGATCTCCATGGAAGATTATATCCGTGATTCCCTTGCAGCAGGACTTATTCGACCATCTTCATCTCCGGTAGAGGCCGGATTTTTCTTTGTCAGCAAGAAGGATGGTTCTCCTCGTCCCTGCATTGACTATCGGGGCCTAAATAACATCACAGTTAAAAACATGTATCCCTTACCCCTCATCAGCTCCGCCTTTACCTCACTTCATGGTTCCACCATTTTCTCCAAGCTTGACCTCAGAAATGCTTACCATCTCATCCGGATCAGAGAGGGAGACGAGTGGAAGACAGCCTTTAATACTCCCCTTGGCCATTTTGAATATTTGGTCATGCCTTTTGGACTTACAAATGCCCCTGCAGTGTTCCAGGCCCTGGTAAATGACATTCTCCGTGATATGATCAACTGCTTTGTTTTTGTCTATTTGGACGATATCCTGATCTTTTCCCCTTTTCTCCTAAGTCCCCTGAGGCGCACAACCAGCATGTCCGGGCAGAATTGGAGAGGTTACTGAAGAATCGGCTTTACGTAAAGCCTGAGAAGTGCGAGTTTCATGCCCCCACTGTTTCATTTTTGGGGTACATCCTTTCTCAGGTCACTGCAGTCCGGGAATGGCCTCAACCAGAGAGCCGCAAACAGTTGCAATGTTTTCTTGGCTTTGCGGGATTATAGCAAGGTGGCCGCTCCCCTTACGGCCTTGACATCTACCTCACGGACTTTCCTGTGGACTCCAGAGGCAGATCATGCATTCCAGAATTTAAAACGACAATTTGTTTCTGCTCCCATCTTGACGCAACCTGACACAGGTCTGCAATTTATTGTGGAGGTGGACGCTTCAGACTCTGGAGTGGGAGCCGTTTTGTCTCAACGTTCTCCCCAGGACAACAAATTACATCCTTGCGCCTTTTTCTCCCGCAGACTTTCTCCCGCTGAGAGGAACTATGATGTGGGAAACCGGGAGTTGCTGGCTGTTAAACTAGCATTAGAGGAGTGGAGACATTGGTTGGAGGGGGCAGAGCAACCTTTCATCATTTGGACTGACCATAAGAATTTGGAGTACAGTGGGACAAAAAAGTATTTAGTCAGCCACCAATTGTGCAAGTTCTCCCACTTAAAAAGATGAGAGAGGCCTGTAATTTTCATCATAGGTACACTTCAACTATGAGAGACAGAATGGGGGGAAAGAATCCAGGAAATCACATTGTAGGATTTTTAATGAATTAATTGGTAAATTCCTCGGTAAAATAAGTATTTGGTCACCTACAAACAAGCAAGATTTCTGGCTCTCACAGACCTGTAACTTCTTCTTTAAGAGGCTCCTCTGTCCTCCACTCGTTACCTGTATTAATGGCACCTGTTTGAACTCGTTATCAGTATAAAAGACACCTGTCCACAACCTCAAACAGTCACACTCCAAACTCCACTATGGCCAAGACCAAAGAGCTGTCAAAGGACACCAGAAACAAAATTGTAGACCTGCACCAGGCTGGGAAGACTGAATCTGCAATAGGTAAGCAGCTTGGTGTGAAGAAATCAACTGTGGGAGCAATTATTAGAAAATGGAAGATATACAAGATCACTGATAATCTCCCTCAATCTGGGGCTCCACGCAAGATCTCACCCCGTGGGGTCAAAATGATCACAAGAACGGTGAGCAAAAATCCCAGAACCACACGGGGGGACCTAGTGAATGACCTGCAGAGAGCTGGGACCAAAGTAACAAAGGCTACCATCAGTAACACACTACGCCGCCAGGGACTCAAATCCTGCAGTGCCAGATGTGTCCCCCTGCTTAAGCCAGTACATGTCCAGGCCTGTCTGAAGTTTGCTAGAGAGCATTTGGATGATCCAGAAGAGGATTGGGAGAATGTCATATGGTCAGATGAAACCAAAATAGAACTTTTTGGTAAAAACTCAACTTGTCATGTTTGGAGGAGAAAGAATGCTGAGTTGCATCCAAAGAACACCATACCTACTGTGAAGCATGGGGGTGGAAACATCATGCTTTGGGGCTGTTTTTCTGCAAAGGGACCAGGACGACTGATCCGTGTAAAGGAAAGAATGAATGGGGCCATGTAATGTGAGATTTTGAGTGAAAACCTCCTTCCATCAGCAAGGGCATTGAAGATGAAACGTGGCTGGGTCTTTCAGCATGACAATGATCCCAAACACACCACCCGGACAACGAAGGAGTGGCTTCGTAAGAAGCAATTCAAGGTCCTGGAGTGGCCTGGCCAGTCTCCAGATCTCAACCCCATAGAAAATCTTTGGAGGGAGTTGAAAGTCTGTGTTGCCCAGCGACAGCCCCAAAACATCACTGCTCTAGAGGAGATCTGCATGGAGGAATGGGAAAATCAGTGAGTGTTCTGTTGCTGTCTATCACACTGAGGCACGCACTAGCTCTTGAATTAAACACTGTTTCTCCATGGAGGTGGACTAGATATCTGTCTGCATCAGTTAATGTCATCGTTATGGCGAGTCTCTAAATTACTTCAAGAGTCTTTTTATTCTAACAAGAAAGGATATATAGAAGTAGATCATGACAAATACAACACATAAGGCTATTTAGAAAATAATACTGTTGAAAATTCTAAAATCTTTATTTTGTGTTTCAATTAATTCACCATCAAACATCTTAAGCTCTGTTTTGCTCTCTCTGATTTCTTGTTTTGACCTCTGAGGGTCCAACTCAGTTTCACCTTTGGCTCTGCTGGAGACGAGCTCAAGCCTTGCACCTCATCTCACCTGGGCCCCTGAGGGTCCAGTTCCAGGCCTGCAGCCCCCTCCTCCTGCTCCAGCCTCAGTGTGGCCTGTACAGAGCAAACCAAATTTTTCATGGCAGCAACGAAAGCCCTGCCTGAACCAAGTTTATCAGCACCAGCAGGTATGATCCAAAGTCTGCCAGCTGATCTTCAGAGCAACAGGAGAGCAAGTTAGCACTGAGCTGCTAACCTGCAAGGAACCTTCTTCCAGCCTGGTTCATCAACAGGCTGAGAAAGCAGCACACTGAAGGACCTTCTTCTTCCCTTTTGAGGACTGGTAACATACTCTAACTGGGCATATATAGCATAGCATAACTGTATACATGGCTAAGCAATGGTTTAACCTTGTTAATGTATTGGTTTTGATTTGCTTTAATGTTCACAGAGTTTGATTATTGTGATGTGTTGTAGTTTACTGTGCAGCCATAAAGTTTAGTTGATGTTAGTTTGCTCACACAGACACAGAGTCTACAGACTAACCATCCTCTCCTAACCTGGTACCTTTATCCTACACACTCACACATATAGTGTGACAAATAGACCTCAACCAAGCGACAAAGCTAAGCTAACAGCTACAGCACTTAGATTTCCTTTGTCTGCCTCTGACCCACACACCATCAAATAACTTTGATTTTAGTCATTAAGTTAATTATACCAATACCAAATTGATGGTTATTTTATCAGACTGAATAAGTTAAACTGACTATCTTTTTCCTCAAGGTGGTGCCCCAGACTTTACAAAAGGACTTTCGCTAAATCCCTTTAATCAATATAATTATTAATTGTCTTTGATCATTATTTCCAATAGCCAGATTGCCCCAGAAATGGTGCCACTGTGTAACGCAGAGCACTGAGCACAACACCAACTAATGACTGACTAAGTTTAGAGGCTGTTTCCGGCCGACTTTCACAGTAGAGATAGTATGGAGCAAACACCGATTGAGGAAATCCAACAAAGACCTTATTCATACTTGCCATGTTTTTCTTATCCTGATAAAATTCAGACGCTACTTAATGTACTTTTGTTTCCACTTAGCTGCATGACTTTTAGCCAGATCAAAAATTTAATTGCACTCATCTCAGTTTTCTCAAGCTTTATGTAAATCAGAGTCGTCCCTTCTCTGGTCCAAAGGGTAACCGGCCTAGTCTTACCAAATGACATATGAATAGCACAGGACATTTTGCATGTCATGTGTATGTATTTGATGTGAATGCCATTCAGTCTAAAAAGATGCCATGCCATTTTATGTACATCATAGAGAAAACAACACAAATGTTGTGTGAAAGAGCACAGAAATCCATGCAGGGAGGAGAGTGGTGTGTTTAGTGGGTTCAAACACAGGACTTGAACACAGGAGGCCAGGGCTTGGGGAAGGGAAAGCTTCTGTAACAAACATATTTTAACCTTATGTTTAACCAGTATCTTTTTTGTCTCTTTTTTTGTCCCTGGACCTAAGAATGTAACATTTTGTTCCCTAAATCTAATGACATTTTGACCATCACCTGAAAAGTTTCTCAGCAAGCTTTATTTTGACAGTGCACCATATAAATGTCTACCATGACCTCACTGATGCTTAAACTTATTTAATGGCAGAATGACTTTGTTTCAGCTCAACAGTTTAATCTAGCCAAACATATTTAACATTTTTAGAGTCCATAATCTTTATGAAATAATGGCCAATTCCCTAGAAGAGCTGAGTTCATTTAGTGTGTCTTCATAAGTGTGCAGAAAAGGCAGGAGCAGAGAGGGACTGAGAGACTGTGGAATTGTAAGGGCAAAAAAAGAGATGTCTTCCTTTCTGTGAACATAAAAGAGAGCACATTACTGTTGGTATTTCAAACATGCACAGCAAGGCAGCTGGCACAGTGAAGCTAAATGAATGTTGTGGGCAAACTATGAAAGGCTTGAACACTGCTGCTTTTAGTTCTGACATGCCACAACGAAATCAAAATCCTTCGGTGTCAGAATGTCAGAAGTACTTTTTGAGAATTTCTTTTTACAGCGAGCCCCATGGTAACAACATGCTGCCATCTCTGTGTTTGCCTCTGAGGGACAAAAATCATTTTTATTATTTCTGATTAATCACTATTTCACATATTTGAAGAAATATTTAATTGAAAGAGATTTTCATGTTTAGTTTTTGTGATTTTATAAATTGGATACTTTGCCCTTTTGGCATTGAAATATCTGTTTTTGCCTCTTTTTGTTGTTATAATGCAATTTTATTACACTTCCTTGTTCCTAATGGTTCCATATTGCTTTGACTTCTTCTAATTACAGCCACTGTCAATATAATTAATCTGTGTAATGGTGCTGATGTAACTATGATTGACCACAGGGGCATTTAAAGGCCATGGACTAAACAGGTAAGACATGACCTTTGTGAAGATTTACACATCCAATCAGCAGTTAGTCAGAGTCATTAATCAGAGTGACCTGCCTTTATTTATCAGACTCAACTATGCTCTACAACCACATCTCTCTGTGTTGTTTAAAGAGCAGTTTAACTACATGTACTTATGACCTACATTATTAATGTTTCTGTTATGCCCAAGCAGAACTGGCTGAACCCACAATGCAGACAATGACACTGGCGGTTGGGAGACAGGTAGGTTTATTGCAACAGTGAACAAAAGGGGAAGGCAGGACCGGAGTGGGGACCAGGGGAAGCAGGCTGGTGGAGCGGGGGACAGGACCGGAGTGGAGACCGGGGGAAGCAGGCTGGTGGAGCGGGGGACAGGACCAGAGTGGAGACAAGGAACAATCTTAGCAAACACAAAAACAAGTCTAGTTACTGGGAGCCTGAAGTTTACCATAGTAGGAAACGGACAATCTGGCAAAGAGTGGAGGACTGAGCTGGTCTTTTAAAGGCAGGGGAGGAGTAGGTGGCTTGATTGGTGATCAGGTACAGGTGTGTGGAGATTGCAGGTGTGTGAGCTGATGAGTAACCTCCTCGACTCCGCTCAGGTGACAGACAGGGGGAGACAGACACATCTAAGGGAGAGAGACAGGGGAAACAGGGAAAAACACAAGGATCCTTGTGGTTTCGATAGAGCTGACATGACTACCCAGTACACTAACCAGTATCTCTTTGGTTGAAGAAAGCCATCACAGGGTAGATGTTTACAATCATTCTCAGCCCCTATTGATGCTGACTCAAGTGACATCATATAAGGACATTTATCAGACTTTTAGGCTTTACACTACTCCTTAACACCTGGAGTCCAAGGTTCTAATACTGAACAAAAAGTTAACTAAAATCTGAATTTAGGTATGAAAAACATTCCAGTTAACTGAAATGAAATGGAAAAACCAGACTTAAGACTAAAACTAAGTGAAACTATATTGTGTACTGAAATCAAATAAAAACTCACACTTTCAGCAGTCATGCTGGTTGTCACCACAATGAGACAGTGGTGCATAACATTGAGACTAAGATGTCTGCATGACTGTCAGTCAGTTGTCTTCACAAAATTGTTGTATTTATGTTTTACTACCAATCAGAATTTTTTTTAAATCTGCAAACCTAACAAATACTCCCCCATATTGTAATATAAAAAACTAAAACTAATGCTAAAGTTAATAGAAACTAACCTAAAACTAAACATTTTATACAAATAAAAAACTAAAGATGAATGAAAAATACAAACCTATAACAACTCTGATAAAATCAAATTATTTCTTCTTTCACTGTCACACATTCCTCCGCCCCAAACTGACGCCGACTCAAGTTACTTGAGGATATTTATCAGACTTCTCACAGCTCTCTGGAGACATTAAAGGCTTTACACTACTTTTTCACACATGCAGTATTTGACGTCCCTGTGTGTCTGGGGAGGGGAAGAGCATAAAATGCCAGTGTAGTTAGACGTATATTTGCCGTTTATTGCACAAATCAAAGGAAAGATACAGCTCCTCAGCACACACACTGACACCTCAGCGGTATCAGCTGGGTTGGTCTGGTAGGTAGTGCAGGGCTGTGGGTGTGGGTGGGCCAAAATCAACAACATAGCAAAACCAAAACCAGTAAATCCATTTACATCAGATCACTCAAAATCACAGCTGAGTAGCTGGAAGAAACAAAAGACGAAACAAAGCCTAAACTACACTAGCATGTCATTAATATTAAACAAAAATACATTGGCGGCAGCCACCTCTTATCCTAATGTGCTATACAGGAAAAAAACTATGTCAAGGTTATGTTTGAAACCGTTTGTGTTTGAAGGCTTGGTATCGTTAACGGGTAATCCCAAAGATGAGCAACCAGTGCATATTCTGCGTGACAGCAACAGATCTGAATCTGTTATCCTGTCAAAAACCATGTCGTCTTCTGAGGAGTCTGCCTGTGGGGACAGCTGACTAACACCAAGAAGGTGGAGCACATCACAGCGGTTCTTAGATCCCTCCACAGGTTTCAGTGTGCCAAAGGATAGATTTTAAAATCTATGCTCCCCACCTATGGAACAAGCTTCCTGAACACCTAAGGTGTGCTAAAACTGTCAGTGGATTTAAATCAGGCCTTAAAGCATCACTGTTTACTGTGGCTATCCAATAATAGAGCTCCATAACTTTCTTTTAATTTGTAACTATTTATACACGTGCTTTCATTGTCTTTTAATAAGCTTTAACTGTTTATTTTCTTGTGCTTTTAATATCTTTTACATGCAATTTAATGTGTCTGTGTCTTGTTTTCATTGTGTTTTATGTCCCTGTAAAGCACTTTGAATTGCCTTGTGTCTGAAAGGTGCGATACAAATAAATTTGCCTTGCACGTACAATCTAAATTAGTTACCGGATTTTCCCCGTCACTGTTTGTCTTGCTTTGCCAACTCGTGGAATTGCTTTCTTCATTGGAAATGATATCACTGGTGGCAAAGTAACTTGAAACCCCGGCTCTTCTCCTCACCTACAAGGTTCTTAATGGTCAGGCTCCATCATATCTTAAAGAACTCATAGTACCGTACTACCCCACTAGAATGCAGGCCTACTGGTGGTTCCTGAAGTCCTCTAAAATAGTGATGGAGCCAGAGCTTTCAGCTATCAGGCTCCTCTCTTGTGGAATCTCCT